>NW_009635701.1:4262-8185 GCF_000690535.1 Cariama cristata | reverse complement strand
ATCTTGTGAGGAGAGCATGTCCAAAACCCCCCCAACCTCCAGACCTTCTGGAGGCCTCAACCGAGTTTCACCGCCACCACTTTACCCATTGCCACCAACATGCGTTGGTTACTGGCTGAGGTTTGTCACAGTAAACTCAGTCCAGCATTTCTGCCAGCCAGTGCACAGGGGTTCAGGGCCCTCTCCCGCAGACCCTCCCTGTTCTCTGCCCTCGTCTCGTGTCCTCTGAGACTTTCCCCTTCGTCCCTGTGGTACAACAGTGTATGTCTCACGTGCTGTCACGCATTCACGTTTCGGCTTTTTCCCCTCTCCACAGGTGCTGCCATTGCTGGAGTTTACAGAGCTGCAGGGAAAAAAATGATTCCCTTTGAAGCCCTCATTTTAGGAGTGGGCCAGACATTCTGCGTGGTGGTGGTTTCGTTTCTACGTATTTTAGCCACTCTCTAGCTCTGCTGCAGACGCTAGAGATCACAAATCAAAGGAAGAGTGAAGGATCTGCCTCCTGCGCCGCCTCTGAAACAAATCATGAGCGCAACTGGAGGCGTGCCTTGGCGTGTGCTTTCTCCACTGGTTGAATGATAGGTGAACGCCTCCTCCTGCCTCCAGCGGAGCTTGAAATTAAGCTAAAAATTGTAAATTTTGTTACTTTTTGGTAACATTAAGTGCCAAGTGAAACTTTATTTCTCTGGAGGGTAGGAGGAGGATGCCCACACATCTTTTACCAGTGATGAATTGTAGCAACAGGTTGTAAGGTAAGATGTGACACCGGCTGTTCTGGGGTAGGAACAGTAGTTCAGAGCCATGTGATGTCTTCAGAGCTCCCTTAATGCTTTGACCTCTTGCTGCTTTGTTTGCAGTGAAGCTGAAGCTGTTTTAATGTGAATTTTTTAAATGAGAAAATTAATTTCTTTTCCTCCTGGCCCCAACTTCCTAATACCAGATCTTGGTCATAGTGAATTTGGGAGCAGCAAAAGGAAAAATCATTTTAGAATTTCTCCGTTCTCCTTTTACTTGCTGATCATGTTTACATTGGTGTGGTGGAATTGGGTGTCTTCACTGATACGTAAACATCGCTGGCCAGCTTGTACAAAATTCAGCCCGCTGCTTCTTTGGTGACTGCGCTGGTGAGAACTGCACAGTCAGCGCTGGGTTGTCGTGACTTGCGGGTTTCCAGGTGTGGAGACAAGGAGTGTGCCATGTTTTTGGCATCCAGCCCACAGCGTGCCGGTGGGTGGGATGCCTGCAAGGGTCCCGGGAGGAGCCTGGGTGATTCCCGTGTCCATCGGGGAGGGCCAAGCCATGCGAACACAGCCCCACACCAACCCTTACCAGCAGGCAGTATGGTCTCTCCTAATGAATTGTTTTAGTTTGTTTTAAGTGATTTTTAACTAACAACTCATAGATCTGCCCCTTTTGCCTGGAGGCGAGCCATGTGGCTGGGGCGCTCAGGTAGCTAGTTGGGCGCTTTCTGGGGGCTTGGATTTTCAGGGCCCTAGGGGAAGCTGCGGTTGAACCCTAAGGGTGTGGCTGGGCAGTGGAGCCAGCCCCGTGGATGTGCTGTGGTCCTTGTTTGTTTATTACCGGCTGACATTCGTGTGGGCTGCGGAGGGAAGGCGCTGTCTGTGTCCAGCCACGCAGGACACACGTCCCCTCAGTGTTTTTGCTGAACTCCTTTGGTTTCCAAACCAGCTCGCCTTTTGTACCTGCAATATTTCGGAAGGCCAGTTATCTTCTATGAACTCCATGCCCTCTGTGCTGAAACAACCCTCAACAGGGCGCTGTGTTTATCATGAAAAAAGAATTTCTCTCTATGTATTAACTTCTCCAGAGTGGTCTGTTGACAGCTGATAGTGAGAGGTGGTTTTCGGGAGCTGCTTACTGAGATTACTCTAAATTTTAGCCCTTGTTAGTTCAGGGAATAAAGCTGTGCATGTTAGGAAAGACTTTAATAGGAATCCTTCTCCTTAGGTGGGTGAGGTCCAAGCGATCTAATCTGTACTAAACCCTGGATCTTTGGAGTGCCCCGTGTGCTGTGCTGCTTGTAGTGAGCCAGTCTTCCTACCGTGGCATCCCCTGGGCAAGGTTGGGGCTCTCCTTCCCTCTTCGCTTCTGTCCCCAATGAAAAAGCAGGAATAACGAGCTCTCTAGATGTCTCTCCCCCTTCCCACTTCTTATTTCAAATGGCTGCATACACAGCGTGTGTCCAGAGTGCCTGGTTTAATTCACAGGAATTATCCTGCGTTTTCCTGGATGGATTAAAAGTCCCTTGTGGAACTTAGGCTGACCTTACCTTTCAGGTGACGCTAGAAACCAGTGTCCTGGGCACCCGCTGTGCTCCCCTTTCCCTCTGCTCTGGTGCCTGGCATCCCTCAGTAGCAAGGACTAAGGTGATTGCAACTGAGAAAGCACTTTATTGGTGTGCCACGTGCTGCGGCACGAGGATGGTTCCTCTGCAGTAACGGGGCTGAGGCATGTGGGACACAAATCCGGGCTGTTAAGAGCTCAGAACAAAAGGAAAAAAATTGCTCAATAAAGTCACTTGGTGCTGGGCGAACTGAAAACCGCCTGTTTTCTACCCATTATGATCTCCCCAAGTCTGTTTTGAGGAGGGGGTCTGCTTTGCTTGAAGAGTTGGCAGCTTGGCCACTGTTTGGAAGTTGAGTGGTTGGAGCCGGTGGTGCCTCTCTGTGCCCAGGCGCTGTGAAATTTTCAGGGAATTCTTGCATAAAAGGGTGAACAATCAGCTGCTGACTTGTCTGGACAGGTATTAGCGCTGGGGGCGAGTCCTTTGTGTCACCTCGGTACTCGCAGATCATCCTCCGCTCCTCTGGCTGCCTTCCCGACCTCTCTCTCCAGTAAAACCAGATCCAAATGGGAAGGAGGAATAGTCTTGAGTGGATGCACAAGGTTGGTCACTGCCGGCAGTTTCCTCCCCTCTCACCGCATCGGTTTGGTCTTCCCTTTACGTTCCTTTATCCTGAGTGAGGCGAGCGGAGGAATCCCTTCAGTTTTCAGCAGATGTCGGTAGTCTTTGCTCGGTCAAACTTGCCAAAAACTGCAAAAAGCTTGCAAAAACGTCAATGCCAGGGTGTCCCAGGCTGGGCAGCGCTGTGAACCCCGTGGCCAGGGAGCCCAGCCGGCAGTGTTGGTCAAGGAAACACCTTGCAGAGAAGCCGCCTGCCCTGGAGAAACACCGCTGCTCAGGCTGAGACTCGTGGCCCTGCTTTCTGTGTGCAAACATCCCCTGTGCTGCTCTGATTTAGATACCGCCCGACTTCCTATCTCGCTAACGACTGCGGCTGTCACGAACAAATCTTTGTATGATAGAAAACTCTGTAAATTTTATTTTTCTACTGACACTTCTAATCGTGGTGGTGATTATCAGTAAATTCTGTAACGATCAAGGTGAACGAAGTTGTGTGTTTCTCCTGCAGCGCGACAAGGGGGCCTGGGTTGTGATTTTGGAAATGAGCCTTGCGCCTGCCTCACACGGGGCAGGTTTCTCCCACCCCGGGGCCATCGGCACCAGGAAATGTCCTGGTTCTGGTGGTTAATTTTGTCTCTGTTAGGAGCTGGACCCACGCCTGCAGCCAGGCACCGCAGCCTGAGAAGACATCTCGCTGCTCCTCGGCTGTTGGGGATGGGCTCAGCCTGTTTTGAGGCTGGGAGTCCCCGTCCCCGAGCAGACGTGCAGGGTCCCTACAGCCCCTGGGCTTGGTGCGCCCCACAGCCCCTGGGCTTTGTGCCGACCCGCTCCTGTCCCTCTGGGGCAGTGCTCGCCTTGGGACGGTGGCTTTGCCGGGGCCGTGGGTCAGACCCTGCACACCGCTCGGGCCCTTCTGGGGGAACAGCTTTGGGGGTCCCACTGTCCCCTTGGCTGCTCTCAGGATGGGACCCCACACCTCACCTGCATGGCTCTGGCT
>NW_009635701.1:3917-4158 GCF_000690535.1 Cariama cristata | reverse complement strand
GGCTGCGCGGGGTGGGCATTTCCGGAGAGCTGGCGACCACGTGCCTTCAGCGCTCCCCCAGACCCCCGGGTGAGCGCGCTCTGAGATCAAAACTGGCCAGAAAAATTCAATCCTGAGTCGGCAGGGATCCAGGAGGTTTTATTGACAGTAAAAGGTCAGCACGTTCTCTTGGTTTCCTCGGGTGAGGATGATGGGAGGTCTCAGGTCCTGTGAGAGGGTCTCGAGCCAGGCCATGTAGAGG
>NW_009635701.1:3063-3859 GCF_000690535.1 Cariama cristata | reverse complement strand
GGTGAGGCACAGCCGGTGCAGACCCCTTCAGCCGCCCCGCCGAGCTTAGCCCCTCTCAATCCGGTGCTAATTTTCAGGTTATTTCCCTAAAAAGGGACAACACCAAGTCCTCCCCTCCCCGATAGGACCTGGGCTGGACCCCTTGGTGCCTTTCCAAGGGCTTTTCCCTGCGGTGTGGCACCGTCCCACCGCAGCGTTGGGGGTTTCTGTCCAGCATCTCCCCGTGCGGGGTGGGGTTGGGGGGTGAACATCCAGAGGGACCATTTCCATGGGGCAAGAAATGGGTGCGAGGGTGTTGCTGGCACCTACATGGCTATGAGCGCTGCGTCCCGCGAATAATCCAGCAAAATCTCATTCAGCCTCACTTGTCGGAGCGACTGCGGGACAAAAAGGGTTGGCAAATACAAAATAATTGGTTCCAAAACGACTGAATTTTGTCTCAAAAGCAGGAGACTCTTTGCGGGAGCCCCCCTGGCACCAGTGCTACCTTGGCTCTGTTTTTATCGACCTCCTCATCAGAAATCTTCCAGGGACAGCCCTGCCTCATCTCATTCACCGTGACCTCATCTTTGAAGCCGTCGTTCAGCCTGAAGGGAGCGATCAGGTCGTCGAACCTCTTGATGCTGCAAGACAAGCAGATGGTGCTGGGGAAGGGGGTCCGGGTGGGTTTTGGGGCGCTGGGAGGAGGGAGAGAAGGGGAGGGGGCAGGTTACTGCTCTGGTCGGGGTTTCTGGTTGATGTCGGGGAGGATGTGGACCTCATGGAAGCCGAGGCGGAACTTGCTGAGCAGAGAGAC
>NW_009635701.1:0-3000 GCF_000690535.1 Cariama cristata | reverse complement strand
AGCAGGAACCTGCCCTGGCAGAAGCCCCTGCCGCCATCCTCGGTTTGCACTTGGGATTTTCGCCACTCCGCAATCACATTGTTTTTTGGGGGACTGAGGCAAAGCAGCCAGGTCGGAGCCCACAGATCCCGTTAGGGCAGAGCCTGGGGTCCTTGGGAGGGGAAGCAACTCCTGCCACCCACCCACGGGCACAGCGGCGACGGTCGCGTGGCTAAGAAGGGGGGCTGCGGGGTGCGAGCGGCCGCCAGCACTTACGCCTTCCTCTCCTCGTCCATCCTGTTGATCTGCCCGCCGACAAACACCCGGATTTTGCACTTTCCCCACCGCTTCTTGCGTCCCAGGAGGTAGGGGATGAGCAGCGTGAGACCTGTCCCCAAAACACCCGATGGGAGACACGGCATCGGCGACCCCACGGGCTCGCCAGTGCTTTCTTGACACCAGGGATGCCCTGGCACCATTTGGGCACCGCGATGGAGGTGCTGGGGTTTGCATTAGCTGGACAGACGGATGGCAACAGACGGATGGCAAAGAGCCGCAGCAGCCAAAGGTGAAGGTTACCTCCGTCATCGAAGAGCCAGTAAATGTCGATGGTCTTCTTGCCCTGCTCGCTCTGGAAGATGGTGCTCGCCTGCTGCTCGCCAGCCAAGGCAGTGGGGTCCACTGCCGGGGCAAGAGGGTCCCGGCATTGGCAATGGGCGCCACTGGCCGTGCATTAAAGGCACCGCTTCCTCCTGGTCCCCGCCCCGCTCCCCATCGCTGCTTGAAACCCACACCCTTGCCTGCAAACCTGGCTCCCCCAAAATAATCCTCGGAGCCAGGGATGCTCTGGGCAGCCCCGAGCAAGGACCAACCTGTGCCCACGGCTGCTCTGCCACCGGTGCCGTTCTCCTCAGGGTGCTCCGCTGCCTCGAACATGGGGTTAACTGGGGAGGGAGGAGAAGAGCACAGGCAGCAGGGCAGTGCCCTGCTGTCCCCATCCCCTTTGGTCCCAGCCCAGGAGCGATGTCCCGCCAGGACTGTGACCTTCACGTGGGGACACGGTGCCGGTTGGCACATCCTGCAGCTCCGGCACGTCTCTGAGCATCCCTGGCTGCCCAAAACCATTTACCGTGAGCCTGCAGCACTCGGGAAACGTTCAGCCCTTCCTTCATTCTCATTAAGCACACGCCATACTTGAAATCAAAGGCGTCGCTGGAAGGAGGGAGGAGAAGGCAGTTAAAGGTGGCCGGCTCGTGTCGGATGGCACTGCCAGCCCAGCTGGACCCTGCGCATGTGGTCACAGCGTCCCTGCACCCAACCGCAGGGCCACCGCCAGGCACTAGCGTCCCCGGGGGGCAGAGGAGCTGGCGTGGCCGTACTGCAGGATGCCCACGTAGTCCTCCAGGCTCTGCGGGGACGCCGTCTGCCAGTTCCTCTTGTAGCCCAGCACCAGGATGTTGGGTCTCATCTTCCCGAGGCCGGCAGCCTATGGACAGATGTCCCCATGAGACCCCTCTGCAGGGACCGACGGACACAGGTGGAGTGATGCAAAGGGAGGGTGCCTGGAGGTCGGGGAGCAGAGCCAGAGCCCCCGGAGCTGTGATGGAAGAGGAAGGACCCTGACGGTCGATGGCCAAGGATGGCTCTACCTGGATGAGCATTTGGACGCCACTTCTCAGATCCTCAGCCACCACGTCCGTGTAGAAAGCTTTGATCTTCCTCTTCAGAAGCCATTTGGTGTGGCCATCTGCCGTCAGCCAGGACTCCGGCATCTTCTGCTTCCACGGTCCCTGCAGGGAGCAGGGGCAGGGGCTCAGGCACGGGCAGCCCCTTCCAGCTGGTGGGCTTGCCACCAAGGACCTCCAGCCTCTTCTCTTCCCAAATCATTGGCAAGACCTGGAGGTAACCACTGCACACATGGGAGGCTGCAATCGCAACAAGAAAACCAACGACTTTTGGGAGTTGGCGGCCAACGCACACGATGCCTGCAGTCCCAAGGCTGCGGATCAGCTGGCGTTTGCTGCGCCACGGGGTCCCAGCTGCTCTGGAGGCGTGAGGGCTGCAGGACCAACCCTGTCCTCTGAGCAACCGCCTCCTCCTACCGCATCTTTGCTTTGGCAATTAATTGGCAAGGGGAAGCCATTAGCCCACAGGGACGTCCTGGCGCTTCATCATTGCTTAACAACCTGGAGAGGCTTCCAGACAAAACATTTCATCATCCGACGGCACATAAATGGGCGCATTTCAGTCCCCACCCCGTGAGCCCACCAGGATGCATCTGGCTTTCCCAGCCCACTGCCCACCGATGACTGGAGCCCCCAGGACAAGGAACCACCTGGTTTTTGCGGGTGACTCACGATCAGCACGTTGCCACAGAGCATCAGGCTGAGATTCTTGGTGAACGTCCCCACGAAGTCTACCAGGGCCGGGCGGAAATTGGGAGGGCCGGTCAGCACCAGGCACTGCGGTCTGCAGGCAGGGAGAGAAAAGGGGGCGAAGGCTGGTACTTTGGAGGCACCGAGTCTCTCCGGAACGAGCTGCATCTCTTCTCCCATGCCTGGCCAGCGGCAACTACAGAGACCAGCTTTAGGATGAGACAAAATCATGTGGCTGAGGGTCCAGCCTCTCTCTTTGGTCTTTTTGTATCAGATGGGACAAATGCGTCTGCGCCTGCTGAGTACGGGGAAGGCAACGTTTGCCTTGCTTTCCACCTCTGCCCACTTGACAAAGATGTGGGATTTTGGAGACAGCCACATTTTGCCGGGGCTCCCAGTTACTGAGGATGGTAGCGAGGATGTGGCCTTAGGCATGAAGCCATCCGGTGGCGGCTGGCTCTGCATCCCCCTCCCTCCGCAACCAGCACCGCACCGAGCTGCCCTTGCCTGTAGTTCTTGATGTGCTCGTCCACTTCGCTCAGCCCCACTGAGTAGTTGAGGGCCATGTTGTACGAGCTGGCTTGCATGGAGGAGCCCCAGTTGACGTCTGCGTTGGGAAGATGGGTTAGCAATGGGGCCAGACACC
>NW_009635700.1:10764-17554 GCF_000690535.1 Cariama cristata | reverse complement strand
AATCGCCCGCGCCCGGCGATGCACCCTGAGAGACGCCGCGAGCGGCCCGAGGATGCACCCTGCCCCGTCACCGCCTCGCACCGCATTAAAGTGTCATTTGCACACTCTGCACTGTGCGTGTGCCGCTCTCTCCAGACTCCGCTCTGCAAAGTTCACTGTTGCTGCCAAATTGGGGGCAGCAAAGATAAAAGGGGTTTTTCTACTATAATGTAGGTATGGAACCATTCCAGGAGGCATACACGGCTTTTCCTAAAGGCACGTTATTAGTCCTAGCATATCGCTCTCTGCAGCAATGGCAAGACTACTGCCACCTTCCATTTGCCTGCTGTGCTCGTCAAGTGTTCTGACTCCTGGCTCTGATTTACTACAACAGGACAGCCCAGCGGGCCAGGGGAGGCCTGGCGCAGACAAAGGCAAATGGGACTGCAGCTGCATTGCTGTTTAGTTTCTCTAGAGAGGTTCTGGGCCTGTTTGTTCATTTACAAGCAGAGGGGAAAGATTTCCGTCGTGGGTGAAGAGGGAGTGGGGTTTGCATGAAGTGAGAGATGAGTCTTACTGCTTCATCACATAGTTGACCCCACCCCAAGAAGCAAGAAACCCGCTGAAGTCTCTCTCCTGCCTTAGATACATCTCTTGCTTTTTGGGGTTTCCTTTGGCACAACTCTTGCATGACTCTACAAAGGTCAGGCAAAGACAAGATTTCAGTTTTGCATCCCGAGAAGGCTTGTAGTGTAACCACCCCAACAGAGGAACAATAGACAAAACACTCTAAAGCAGGGGGCTTGCCTGCTTTTAACAAAATCACAGTACTGAGAATGGGTAGGTTTATTTCTGCTTACGGATGAAAGATTAGAGTAGATGAATAAAAAACCTAATCTTTGAAGTGGATGAGGCTGTGAAAAGTGATACTACTTTTCTAACATCTCCCCCTTCTTCCACATATTTGGTATGTCCGGAGTCACCTTTTATATAAAAAGGTGACTGTATTCTGGTACAGGGTTTCTAGGAAGTTCCTCCCTAGCTTACTCTAGATTTCCTTGCTTCAAAGGAAAAGGTTTGCATGTGCACTGTTCTTCCTATTATAATCTACAAGTACCACACAGCTTTCCCTTTGTGGAGCTTTCTGCTTCGAACACGAGAAGGTAGGTCTGTAAGGTTTCTTTTGAGACCGTTTGTGGAGGCATGGCTTTTTTTCCTATTTAAAAAAAAAGAACAACTTTGTTATTAAATAAAGCATCCCACAATCACACACACACGGCAGTAAAGCAGTTGCTTTCATGTCGTTTTGAATACTGAAGTGCTACGGGGCGGCTCAGTAATGCAGTAGGGTGAGTGACTATTGGCATCAGACACTACTGTTGCAAGACACAGTAGTAACACCAGGTAAATGAAGGAAGGACTAAGAGGAGAGTCCGGCAGTGCCGAGGTCTTGCTTTCCACCGTGGCTCCTCTCAGCTTTTCTCTTGCCCTGCCTGTTGTCTTAAATCCCCTGCTAAGGTATCTGCTTGCTACCCTGTGAAACAAGATGCAACTGATTGGAGGGGACTTGCAGAGAACAGTGTGCTTCTCCTCACCTAACTCCCTCCGCACTGTCCGTGCAAGTGGAGAGTCTGTTTCTTGTGGAGCAAACGAGTAACTTTTTCAGGGTTCCTAAATTGTTGCATGTGGATCAGAAGAAGAATAGTTTGTGCAACAATGCACAGCCTCTGGCCCACAGTAAACCCAAACTGCCATGGAAGCAGTGGATTTTTCTGTGCTGGTGCAGAGTACTGTGCACCAATACAGGACAGCCTAAGCTTTTAAAAAAAAAAAAAAAAAAAAGAGAAAAAAAAAAAAAAAAAAAGAATTAAAAAAAAAAAGGTATATTGAGCTTATAAAGTGTAATTTTCAGACAGCTGCCGTCAGCCTGTGAAGGCTGTGAACAAACTACAGTAATTCTAGTATCTTGCAAATGGTGAGAGGTGCACTGCTGGAAAAAGGGTACGGCTGAGGCAGCCTGGAGTTTGCCGAAGGAAACCAGTAGCAGTTAGCTATGAGCACTGAACGCCATTTACACTTTGGGCTGATCCTGCCTTTCAAGAGACTAGTTGGCATTTTTCTTTGGAACCAGACCTGTTGCTTAAGGGCGCTGTACATAGTAATGTAAACAGGGATCTAGGTTCAAGGGTGTACGTGATACTGCAGGCCCTGCACTAAATACTCTAGAGCAAGGGCTAGGGCAAAAGGAGCAAGAATTTTCCTTTCTTGGCAGGAAGAGGCTATTACTTAGCTATATTTTCACCTTCCCCTCTCCCCTCGGAATTTGTGTGGGCTAAAAAAAGTAACTGCATACAAGGAGTGAGCACAAGCCAGAAGCAGAGTAGAGTATCATCAGGCTGACGCACAGCAAAAGGTAGGCTTGAAGAAAGCTACAGGTGAAGCTCGAATCTCTAGCATAGTAATTCTTCATAGTATTTGCAGCAATACTGTTACATTCCTCATTGTTTAAGTAGCTCTCATAAGCTTGGTTACCACTGTACTCGCACAACCCAAAATCTTCCATTTCTGCTCTGACGCTGTGATTTCCTCTGTTGGCCATTCCATTGGCTATTGCAACAGAATTTGTTATCCTTTGTTTGAGAAAGCTATTGCTGGATCCTAGAAAAAGCAAAAACAAAACAAGCAAGAAAGCTTACATACAGCTTATTTACGTGGCAAATACTGCGTCATCCCCATTGCAGACTGCTTCTCAGTCTGCAGAGTGCTACTCCATGCACACTTTGCCTTTGAATTCATCTGGTTAACGTTACTCGTTGCCTGCTTTCTGCCTGCTCCCGGAATATTTCCGTGTTCCATGCATCAGGCCATCTCCCCTTTGTTTACCGTTAACTGTTAGCGCTATTTGGGTATTGGACTATGCTGTTGCCTTTCAGATCTAAAGTAAAACTCCTTGGCTACCACTGTGGGTGGGGGCATTAGGTAGCAAGCTGCATACACCAAAAGTTCTCATTATTCCCTGCATTTACCGTTTCTGCACAGGATATAGGAGACAGAGAGAGAGTGCATTGGCAAGGTTTTTAACATGAAGAACTCCTTGTACAGTGTAGAATACTGTCTTCCCAGAATGTTCAAACCTGGCAGGAGACAGCATGGACGGCAATACCAAGAAAACTAAGGATTCTAGTAAAAGGCCTCTAGTCTGTCCCAGCACTGCTGCCCTACAGCTTTTGCTGTTGTCTTGGGTGTTGCAGCCTAAAATTTGCCACCCTAAATGCAGGCCCGCTTTCACTAGCACCTTCCCTTCCACAGATCCTGCTACAGAAGCAGCAGCCTGGGGCAGAGGAGCAGCAATGGGAAGCTGAAGCCACTTCCTTAGCAAACATCAACAAAAACCTTTCCAGCAGAAAAGCTAGGCTAAATAAATCATGTCTTAACAACCAGAGGTATGGAAAATGTCAATTTAGACAAATTAAACAGATGCTGGAGATCTCTCTTGGCATTTCAGCTCCCGTAGTTATAGAATTCTCAAGATGTTTATTGTACTTAATGCAATCCATTGGGTGTTGTTATGGTAATGGCATCTAAAAGTCTCTCACTAAGGCTGTCTTCCAGTCTGAGGGAGGGAGAACATAATATATGAAGAAAGCCACCTTTTACATGAAGACCAATTCTCTTAATAAAATAAAGTGCATCTTCTATAGAGTACAAGATGACTAACTACTGTAGAAAATAAATTGTCTAGGCAACTCTTTTCAAATAGTTCCCAATATAGCTTTTTTTATATATATGCAGTCATGCATTTTTATTTTATTTGATCCTTGAAAAGACTTATTTTCTTCACTCAAAGACACAGCAGAAGTTCCTAAATTGTTGTCTTTTTTGAGAGACACAGCAGAGGTCGAGTGAACTGCAGACACACGCTGAAATGGTTACAGCTAGCTTAATTACAAACATGAGACAATTGATTAGGGGCTTTCTCCGTCCCTCTCCCCATTTTCCCTACTTCTGTACATGTGTTATAAATGCATTTATGAACATCCACAAATAATTGCCATCAAGCAACCTTTAATGATAAGGACTTAATCAAAATTAACCTTTAGGCACTGCTGAAGAGATTAAACTACAGCACGGCGTAAAAATCACTTTGCTGCCTAAACTCATGCATCTTACTTCTAAATGTCAGCTTGCAGATTTAGACAGAATATTTGAAGCATTTGGGTTTCAAAAGGCAAATACCACTTTGCAGCTCACAGTTCAACAGTGACCACATACAGTAATTTCTGTAAAACACAAAATGTGTGACGAAGGAAGAGAATAAGCAAGTAAGCAATGCCTCTTTAAGTTATTTCTATGATTTGGTGCAACTTCCAAGTCTGCACGATGGTGGCAGGCTCTGTTTTTTTTCCAGACATGGCCAGTATTGCTCAAAGCCCCAAATTAACATACATTGATGTTGACTTAAAAGTACTATGCATGTAAACAGTATGTAAATACATATGCAAAATAAAGTCCATATCCCATAAAATAGAAAATGCAATATATATTCTATTGGGCAATGCATACAGGCATAGCAATAGTTTTATAACTATATAAACATATTTCATAATATTATTTACAGATGGAAGCAGAGACAAACATTACCATCAAATACAGTGGTTTCATAAATTGTATGAATCTTTCGAAGAGCCTTGCTTGCAACAAAATGATCTGCAACTCCAGCTACCTAGAAAGGGAAAGTGCTCATGATCCATTTAGTGCAATAATGCTGGCTACAAAACTGAAGAGGAGAAAACATTTTAAGAACTAGTACCGTATCAGCTAGTAGGACAAAAAAAAAAAAGTAATTTTTGAGTTTAAAAGTTTGATAAGATAAGGAAGAGAAATTAAGGTTACATAGCAGACCAACAAGAAAAGAAAAATTCTCCAAAGTCAAGTCTTTAGATTGTCAGAAATCAGAAGCACCAAATGTACAGTTTCTCATGCTATTTTGTTCCAGCTTCATCCTCAACGTTCTTGGAGACAGCTGTCCCATAATCAAGGAAACAGCATGGCACAGCACAGATATTCCTGCAGATATGACACCATGTAAGCCCAAATAACAAAAAGAAAGATGGATAGACTCATCAATCTGACAGTCCTTTACCTCTGAGTGCTTGACTTCATAACTTCAGTAGTGTTCCTCCATTTAAATACTGAGTAGCATGAAACTTGCTTTTCAAATAAAAAAAAAATACTTGGGGGCAGGTGATAAAAACAAGAGGTTCTTACAAGTTGTGCATTATGCTTTCAACACTGGAGTATCGTAAGCCATAACAACTAAAGATTACACAAGTTATTTCACCTTGGCATCATAGCTGAAGCATCAGAATAAACTTAGGTGAACAGTGGAGTACAACTAATTTAAAAGGAGGGTCACTCCTGAGAAAACCACCTTCTGGACCTGAAGACCAAGTCAGCAAAAATAACCTCTACAGGGATGCCATGCACAGCACACATAAACACCGAAATGCCCATCAGCCCAGGTAAACCTTGGCTGCCTCCCCAAATACAGAGGCAGGCTGACAGGGATCCCAGAAATAGTTTAAACTTTATTTCTGTTTTCATCTCTGCTCTAAAAACTGAAAAGACTCCTGGGCTTAACTAGAATGTGTAGGACATCTCAAACATTTACCACCTTCTAAAACCAGAATAATTAAGAATTCTCATAGATAGTGAAACCCAAAGCCCTTTTACTCGTTTCAATGAGACACTGAAGATGCAGCTCTAGCTGACAAGTAGTTAAATCACTGATCCCCATGCAGATTTTAAAATCTCACAAGGTACAACTGTATGAAAAACAATGATGATGTGCTGCAGGCTTTCACACAAATGATTTTTCTTAAATTCTCCACTTAACTTTGAGATTAAGCTTCTCCCCAAGAAAAGCTGACACAGAAAGACCCTTCTCCCCAAAGCTGGGTTATGGACAACTGCCCATCATCCTGCTAAGTCATCACAAGCCCTTGTAGTCTTAGTTAAAAGTCTAATGTGGAAGGAAATATGCACATATTGGCAACCATCATCGTGGACAACAGCCAGAACCTATAGAGCAGGGTATGGGAGCCAGGCTGCTGCGGTTTCACCCCACAGCAGCTTCTTTGAGCAGTTCTGCTGGTGGGAGCTCTGCACACCCAGGAGCTCGGCCATGGTGCTTGACAGGGTACTTATGCCACCTGAGCAACACCAGTCACTCTCAGACTTTCCAAAATTTTAAAAAGCACCCTCCAGAGCCAGGCCTACGACAGGCACAGGCTGGGACCTGCAGGCTGGCCCTGCTGCTCCCCAAGGCCTCACGGGAGTCACGACTGCCCTTGGTGACTGAGGACCGGGCCGCTCTGCCTGGTTGTGAGATGGCACCTTCTGCCCACGAAGCTGGCAGAACACCGCAGCCTCAGCACTCCTGCAGTGGCAGTGCCTGCCACGGTGTGTGCAGCCCTGCAGCTCGCTGCTGCCCAAGACATCGTGGTCACCCTGCCCAGGCACCAGACTTCAGAGTCCCCTGCCTCAGGCTGGACAATGCCACCGGTCCTCCTGGGAATAACAGCACTTTGGGGCAGCTGGAGGAAATGGCCCCATGCTGACTCCACCGCTTCCTGTTGCTGTGGCCCCGGGGGGGGGCACAGACGGACCTTTGCCGCTTCAGGGGAAGGATGAGCGGTGCCAGGTGCCACCGACTCACCCCTCACCCTCCCATGGGCAGGGGAAAGCTCGACAAAACCAGTGCAGACCTTCTCACTCTTTGCCATGCCCGCTGCTGCTGTCCCGGGGGCGC
>NW_009635700.1:10183-10558 GCF_000690535.1 Cariama cristata | reverse complement strand
GGCGCCACTGGCGCTGCCCACAGCTGCCGTCAGCGGACCCATGGCCAGGGCCACCAGAATCTGCGCCAGGAAGTACTGGCAGCTCAGCAGGGAGATGTCAACACCCATCCCGCGCCGCGTGCCCTCCGCCTGCGAGCCTACAAACTGCGGGGGACACAGTGTAAGGGGGTGCTGCGGAAGCCCCTCTCCCCTCCCCAGCCCGCGGCTCACCTCGCGGCTCTGATAGTAGTCACAGAGCAGGGAGTACGGCAGAGTGCAGAGCGTGGCGAAGAGGATGCCGTAGGTAGCACACAGCGACAGCACCACATAGATGTTTCTGGAGAGTGTGGCCAGCCCCGTGCCCAGCCCAAAGGCCAAATATGCCACAAAGTACAG
>NW_009635700.1:2306-10152 GCF_000690535.1 Cariama cristata | reverse complement strand
GAACCGCTCCTCCAGCTTCTCCAATGCAGCTGCAAGACAATGGCACGGCATTTGGGATGAACTGTGGCGCTCCCTGCCACTAGCCGGTCAGTGGACCCAAGGGGCTCATCTTTGGGTCCTGAAGCACAGCCGTTAGGCAGCCACATCTCAGCAGCAACCGTTACACCTTTGAGTAACTGGTGGCTCACACGTGAGCGCCAAGGACCCCTTCCAAATCCCACTGCCATGATGCAGCCTCGCTGCCCTATCTGTGTGGAGGGCACGGCAGAGCTAAAGCCGGGCAGTGCCCCTGTCCCAGAGGGGTAAATAGGAACTGGGGTGGGCAGGGGGTGGATACACACAACATACACGAAAAGGTGCTGGGGTGGTGCGTGACACCAGGGTGCTCTGCCGGGGGCACAGGGGCACTGAGTGCTGCTGTGCCAGAACCGTGCCTGTGGTGGCTGCATGTATTTCTGGATTCAATGTACATTGAAAATGTCACTTGTGAAAGGCACTATATACTAACAGAGATCTGTCTTCACTGGACTGCTGTCAGTGCAGGTCAAGCTAACTAGCAGAGACAACACAGTGAAAACAAACACTGCTTCAGCAGTCATGCCATGTGGTTGGCCATGTGCAACATAAATGCCAGACTACTTGTTACAGAAACACTGCTTAAGGAGCGGGTGCATCTTTCTCACAGCAGTGGCTAAGATGCCTGTACTATGTACCTGAATAGAAGGCAGCACTGAATGCATAGATGCACATTCCCCAGCAGCCCATGGTGACCCCGGCGTTGTACTTCTGATACTCATCTGAGTTGTGAGGTGCTTTCGGATTCCCTTGAAACACTACTTCTCCCATGAAGTCGGTATAGAAGAGTAACATCCCCTCAAACGAAAGCCACCCTGAAAGAAGTCAGAAGTAACCTATTAAGATTGCAGAGTATCTGTTTCCCCTTGTAAGCTTACATGGATGCTATCAGCTATATTACAACAACAACCTGAAGACAGGTTGTGCAATGTATTTCATAACGTTCAGCCACATTTATCTGAGACTGCTGTTCCCCATGTGTTATGCTACAATGTTTGTTAAAGACATACAGGATTTTAAAGACCAAGATTTATCCTTTGAATTCCTAAGTGGAATCCTAAAGGCTGACTGCAGGCCACAGAACACCTGTTTAGCAAAACAGAAAAACAGATTAGAGCAGTCTGAGCTGCCTCCAGGTTTCGACAGGACATAACGCTGATTTTCACAGAGCTGCTCATCACATAGTTGTTTCAGGTCGCTACTGTCCTCCCACACAGAACTGGAAGGAGTGCTTCTTATGCCATGGTTGCAGCCTCCAGAACATCTCTGATACAGTTAAAAACTCCTACTCACAAACCAGCGGCAGGGTCACTGATGCAGGCAATCTCTTAAATTCCTTTCACAGTCAATGAGTATTAACTACCTGTTATCTTCTGTCCAATTTTGTGTAAACTGGATTGCTTGCAAGCCCTCCCTAACCATCAGTCACACACTGGTAAGAGTAAAGGTAAAGAGCACACTGGTTACGGGCACTCCTGCAGAGTCACGTTCCACACCTCCTCATGGCCTGTTCTGGGACCCTTATACACATGCTGTCAAAGGGAGGAAAATGAACACCAGTCTCAGGTGTAAGCACGGAAATACAACTAATCTCCTCTTTCTGCTCGGTAATGCCAGTTTCAGAGCATTTTAAAAAAAAAAGAAAAAAAAAAGGCTCATAGTTTCAAGTTCTCTGTTCAGTAGTGTTTCTCACCCCAGTGTAAACATTCCATTTAATGGATGCACTGATGTAGGCCATTGTTATTTCTTTCCTAGGAATACAGGCTTCAGTGTTTTGTTGGGGCTTTTTTTCCTTTCTCAGTGTTCTAAGAAACTAAATATGAGAAAGCATCTTATTGGTGAGTGTATATGGAACAAATCATGTCCTCTCTAGTTAGCAGCCATTGCAGCAATAGATAAAATATTTAAAAACATTCACCCGAGGTAGACTACTTCACGGTGAAAAGAAGATGGCACTTTCTGAATACCTAGGAAGTGGTTGATGCAGAGGTTACGAAGAGCCTTGGGCATCTGGCAGATGGTCGAACAAAGAAGTTTCACAGAGAGTGGCTGCTCAGAGGTCTCGCCTGATCCATTCAGCTCGCTCTCATACTTAACGCCATTCAGCAAGATATTAGCAACCTGCACCATAAGAACTCCCAGGTCAACAAACACAGTAAGAAAAACTCAAACATCCTTTGAGCAAACCTATGCAATATTACACACCTATCTGATCATCTGAAAGTTAAACTCTGCTGCTGCAGTATGTTGACTTGGAGATTAAGAACAGTGTATTTAGCTAAGCTGTAAATTCAGCCTTGGAACAGATGTTGAAGGGCAGCACTGCGCTGCAGCTTTCAGTATAGAGTACTCTGCACTTCTCTAGGGTATTTGGCCACCATATCCAGATGCTAGCGTAGGGAAGGCATAAATTCCATTGCATTTAATAACAGCTGTATCTACATTCAGGTGAATTTGGTTCCTGAAGTTTTAGAGACATCGAGGAAGAAGAGGCCAGTTTTAACTGGAACACATTCTCATTGCTGGCTAACCTTGATGCTCAATCTGTACGTACACAGTATGTAAAATCCTGGCCCTAACAACATCTGCTTTCACAAACTGGGTCAAAGTACAGCAACAGCAACAAACAAACAAACCAAAACAAACAAAAAAACCACACCCCCCCTCCCAAAAAAAAAAAACCACAAAGCAAAAAACAACAGAGGACCGTTTACCTCATCCCGGATCATAAAAAAATGGGCCAGCATACAGAGGTCTCAGACATTCCAAGTTATCACCAACAGTGGGAGGTGAGATCAGAGTCTTATCCCTGGGTAAGGGAAACCTCACCTCCCTGATGGAACCAGATGTAATGACTGCCATAAGGAGAAGCTCATGGGAGAATCCTATCCCTGGCCCTATCTTGCGGGTATTTCTGTGGAAAGGGAAGATACAGGCTCAATAAAAACGTGTCTTTTTCTGCTCTCACATGGTAGCTCCCTGAGTGGTGAAGCAGGGCTAAAAATACCAACCTAACTTTCACACGTGGCCTGGTGAGAGCAGAACGCTCCCCTTTCTGCCATCTTAACAAAGGCAGCTGACAGACTGCCAGTCATAACTCACATCCTATCCACTATTTTACCAACAAAGTCATATCAGGTATGCTGTTCCCATAACGACTTCTATGAGCAAACTGTCACAAGCAGTCTTTAATGATGAATTTGTGCAACACACATTTAAAACTATATGAAGAGATTAAATGAATGCTGAGGTTTACATGGTCATATCATTGATTTTCTGCCCTTACCTGTTGGCTGAAGGTTACATTTCTTCTTCTGCTGTTTTCTGGACAGTGTCCTGTTACAATATCTGGAATGGCCAAGGTCTGAGGTCGTTTCAGGATCCCTGATGACCGTGGTTTTATCGCATCCAGTGAGCCCACCCTCAGCGACTCGCCGTCAGGCCCCGGCGTTATGCTGCTCTCCCCTTGCTCCAGAACTCCACTTTCTCCTTGATAACAACCATCAGGCACCCGAGGAAAGCTGACACTGACAGGCTGCCTGGGCAAGCTAGCTGGAAGTGCTAAGTAACTACTGTGCCCGCCTGTAAAACAGTCTATAAGCACACTGTCAATATTTGAAGTCCCAAATGATGATGCAAACTCATTAATTCCCGTCAAGGAATTGTCTCTGCTGACAAAACTGCCATATTTGGGCGTGAGTGGGCTGAGGGGGGAAACGGGACTCGTAAAACTTGCATATAAGTGAGCTGAGTTATGAGAAGTAAAGTTTTCATTTACACTCTCCTCAAAGAAGAAAGGTGGAGAAGGAGGGAGAGGAAGACTTGGACTCTTCATCACCTTTTTCTTCCTGCCAAAGGACCTTAAGGGTCTTTCTGGAATGCTAATTAGAGTCAGCACAGTAGTGATAGTCAGTATAACTGAGGTGAAGACATAGATGACGCGAAGTTGCCCTCCCACAGCTTTTCCAAAACTGGTTTTATCCCAGTGTATTCCTCCAACAACATAACCAAAGCCACCTCCAAGACCTGGTGGAAAAACAGAGCCGAGATTATCTTCCCTAGCCAATCCTGGAAGTCAGTAACAGCACAGCACCATTTGTCTAATGATGCGTGAGTAGAATCTGATGTGTTACTTCTGTTTTACTACTCAACCCCTTTTCAATTCAAACGCAGTAATAAACACATTTATCCGCGCCACAAGGACAGTCTGGATGTACAAACACAGTACAGAAAGAGGGAGAAGGTCAGTGCTGTAAAAGTGATGATACAAATTAAAAACGGTAGTTCTTTCTTTGCCAAGAACAAACCACTTTACCTTCAGCTATTTCAGTCCGTAAAACAGAAGTGTCCACCAGCCTCGTGGCAAGGCTCTGCAATCAGTCAGCTAAGACTGTTTTCCTGAAAGTAAGTGAAAATCCATTTTCCTCACTCAGTTAGAGGAACGCAGATCTAACTGCGTCCAAGACAGACCAAATAATTTCAGAAGCGTAGCAAGCTCATTACTCAGCAACGTGTTGACAGCGTGCAAAACTGCCACTGCATTACTACCGATGAATACAGAACTTCTGAGGGCACCGGATACCTCTCTCTCTCCATTCACATGGTGAAAGCCTTACGACACTATCCTTTCTTTCTTACGAACACATTCAAGACCATGAAACAGTCTCGTGATGGAGAGGAAAACTAGACTAGGGCAATACAGCAATTGAAGATGACAGCAATGAGGGATCATAGCGCCCAGTATGCGCTTTCCCCTTGAACAGAGTGACTAAAAAAGGCATTTTTCACAGCTGCACGAAGCCGAACCTCCTCCCTTGAGGGATAGTTTTGTTTCCTTGGGAGTTATAAATTATGTGAGGGACCTTCAGATGAACAACCCAGGACTGTGTCTTGTTTGACTTTTGGTAATTACAAAAGCCTTTTGCAGTAAGCAGAAGTTTGTTTCCAAAATTAATTAGTGCTACCTCTCCAGGTACTTGGTTAGTATGCTTACACAGGAAAAGACCAGCGATTTACATGCTGCTTTCTCACAGCAGCACTTGTGTACTTAGGGTTCATCTCACCCAGGAAGCACCAAGAAAGCACCAAGAAAGCATACCTGCTAACAAAGCGTGGATGTTGAGGCCCCTGTCTTGATCCACTGGGCTGCACACATCCATCATGTAGGCATGAGTGGGATTGTCTGCTGAATCTGCGCTGAAGTCCATGAGGACAACCCCACAGACTGTAAGAATGATCCCCCATTTGTGGTTATTCGCAGTGTCAGACAAGGCATTCCCTATATCTTTGCCATTCAGCATAAGCGAGAGCCCAAGCAATGCTCCTGGGAATAAAATCAAATCAAAATCAATTAATTGACTGCTTGTAAGCAAAAAAACCTGCATCTCTCCGTGCTCTAAAAGCATTATACTACCTGCACAGCCTTGCGGTAAGCACTACTGGGGAATGAGCGTGGCTTATAGGATACACATAATCATTTTCCACTGTTCAAGCTTACAAATGTCTGGAGTTGGTTCTGGCCAAAGAAAAACATTCTTGACCCTCAAAACAGCATCTCTTCAGACTCCGACAAGAGAAGTTTTTACATGTGGATCTCTGGCTGCTAAAGCATCACCTCGGCGCCACTCACCACCTTCTTCAGACCCGCAATACCCAACGCTTCAGAGGCATTTTGTTCAGCCTAGTGCCACAGGGGATGTCACAGAAGAGAGATACGCAACATTTCTACTTTACAAGTGTTATGCCCATTGTTTCTTAAAGACGCACCTACTGCTAAGACCAGAATGAAAGGTCTTCTCCTCCCAAATCTTGATGTGCATCTGTCACTCCAGGCCCCCAGCAAAGGCTGTAGCAAGAACCCTAGAAAAAACGAATCACCAATAAGTCGCATTTTTCTATAAGCCTGTTTCACAGGGGAGTTAAAATAGGTAGCTTAAAAGGCAGTTAAAGGCAGGACACCATGGCACAGTGATATCCCCAGTCGGTACCACTCACCCAGGTGCACACCCAGTGTACTGCCTGGCATTTCCCAGGTTGGGGACTGAATGACATAATGTGCTGCTGCTCATTGTCATGGCAGTTCACCCTGCATCATTAGTACAGCAGAGTTTGACATCAAGTGAAGAGTAAGAGTACAACAGTTATATGTTCTAAAGGACTCTGCCCCTTACAAGCTATTTCATTTACCCTATTTTAGATAAGAGACCTCCTACAGAACTGGCTTGGCAGACAGCAGGAAGCAAACATGCGCCTTGGAAAGGTCCCTGTATTACTCTATGGCAGCCTGTGAGTAGGGGCCTACCTACCCCTTTCTTCTGAAGCACATGCTACAAGTAAAAGAACAGGCAGAACAAAGTTTCCAAGTGGTAATAGCCCATCCTATGGTTCTTCCCATAGTAATGGATACGCTCCCAGCCCTGCCTCTGTGCTAACGGAAGTAATCCAATGCCTGGAACAGTAGTGGTTGATGGTCGTTCATAATTGGAACACCTCATTTGTTTCAGAAAGTTAAATAGGAGATGGCAATCCCACTTTGCTTTTTTCACACACCCTTAGGAACTGTCTCTGTATGCCTTTTTTCATAGGGACGTAAATGGATACACTCATCCTCTTTTGCTAGTTTTTAAATATAGGAACAGAGTAACCAAAGTTTACCCTTGCACAGAAGGTAAGAGGTTGAGTAGCCATTAAAAGAACAGACCTTTTGATCACACCAGGCCCATTTCAGGCAAGACACAGAAAGAATTATTCTCTGTTTGGTTGTCTAAAATTATGGCTGCACTTCTTAATCTCAAGAGCACCCGGAATATACTTGTGACAGCAGAGGTGGAGAAAACAAAAACATATAACCCCCATGCAGTGGAAAAAACAAGAGGGAAGAAATAACATAAAGAAAAGTTACCTAATATAGGGCTGATGAACCACACCATTCCATACAGTTGGTCTGGAAGCCCCATCTGAAGCAGCACAGGGGTAACATAGGCTGTTTCCATGGCATAGCTGAACTCGAGCCCAAAGAGAATGCACCCATTAAACAGCAGTTCTAGGAAAGACCTCTGAGGCTGGAGATCCCCCAAGTCAATCAAATCAATAGGACATGGAGTATTTGGTGGTGGCGGTGGCGAAGGGCGGATGTGTTTTCTCCTTTTTGGGTGTCTCTTGAAGTTGTTGGCCCGATGACTTATGTGCCGTGTGACCGATCCAGAATAGCCTGGAACTTGTGACCTCCAGATTTCCTGAGAAGCCACGCTTGGCAAGAGTGCAGCATCGCTGACAGGGGATGTTGCAGATGGTGGAATCATCACGGGTAGGCGTCTGAAAGAAAAATAGCTCAGAATAAAATGGTTGAGTGAGAAAAACTTTGCTTAATTTCATTTACTGAAGTTCAAGCCATTTCTCAACATTTCACATACCGAGTGCAGCCTTCATATTCGTTAAATCTTTTCTCCCCATCTCTTGACACAAGGCATGTACGTTTTATGAGCAAGTTTCCTCCATCTTTGCACAAATGAGACACAGAGATCCTATTGTGGTTACCTAGGCACTGCCTACCATCAGCAGGGATTAAGACTGAAATATTGAAAACAATTAGCAGTCAGACATACCACACTTCCCAGGAGTTCCCATAACAGCAATGGGTTTACATTTATCTGTGATTCAACTCAAGCTAAATTAAGACGAATCACGACCTCAGTCTAAGTTCACAATAAAGCAAAGCTGTGGCATGGCTGCAAATCCAGATCCCTGCTGCAATGTGAAATCACCTTTCGGT
>NW_009635700.1:0-2275 GCF_000690535.1 Cariama cristata | reverse complement strand
TTCCTGCTGCCTGTGCTGAGGCCAAGGATTAATGCAAAACTTTTTTCGCGATGGCTCAGTTTGGTTTCCTTCCTATTTACATTCCTGAATTCAGCAGAGACACTCTGTTGCAAGGAAAAGGTCTGATGCTCTGCGTCTTGCTGGTTCTACTTCCATAAGACTTTACCAGAGTGCCCAAAGAATGAGTTTTTGAAGTTCAGAGCACACAAGCTGAACGCTTGGATGAAGTCAGCTAACAACAAATATGCTTGGAACCAAAAGCTGGTATCATTTTTCAGTGCAGGCAATGAAGTTACAAACTAATTCCTGAGAAGAAGATACATACCCGACAAGCCACCCTCAGCACTGCTACTACTTTCTGAGATTAATGGCATTCAAGTGCTGAACAGCCTCCTTGGGTCTCATCAGAATCACTCCCGGAGCCAAAGCACGCATACTGTGGTGGGTAAAACAGCCAAATGGGTTCCAAAATAGCATCTCGGGATAGATGCTGACAGATCTGCTGAATTAACAAACCACAGGCGATTTCCTGCCTCTTGTTGCCAGAAATGGCAACAGCTTGTAAGCGAAGTTTGACGTTTTCTTTATGCTTTCTTGCCCATCGACCAAAGGCTGCTGCTGCACAAGGATGGCTCCACATCACCCCACACCTCTTCAGGAAAACCCTCACAGCTGCACACTAGTAAGCAAAACAAATCTCTTACTTTTTTGTTTACAGTTCCCCTGGGGAAAAGCCTGTCCTGCTACTTTGGCTGTACAGAACTCCCACAAATCTCCCAGTTTCTGCTACTTCCTCCAGCGCGTTTCACACACCCATCTTTCTTCCTGTGGCCCTTAGTCTACACAACGCCATTCTTCGCTGCATCTCCCCAACTACTATCAAAAGCAGAACGCCATAAACTCCATTTACCATCATGCTGACACAACAGTCGTTAAGCGTGGTGGGATGATGCCCTACACAGAATGATCCCCAGGTCCACGCAAGCATCCAAAGAGAGACATTGCACAAGGCAAAACTGAATGCCAAGCACCTCACAGAAGAGTCCAGTTTGGGGTAACTTGACTGTGTTGGGCGCCTGAGGGGGAGGAGGAATGGCGGGAGAGAGAGGACATCTACTGAAGCATTGGTAACATTGTACCGCAGGTTTCCTCAAGACTGCTCCTCTTCAGATGAAGATCGGTACCACATAAGAGAGAAGAACAAGCAATTCATAACCGTAACTACATGCCTTGACAACCCCCATCTCACAAGGCACCAACAGCAAGCTGCATTTTGTTGGGAAAGCTCATTAGACACAAAGTCCCCTAGATAGGCCAACAGAAGAAGGGTATGGAGACTTTGTGAAGATGTTCCCCTTGACATTGTTTTCACAAATTACTGAAAACTCCTTATGACCCATGTGTTTCATAAGCAGAGCACTTATTTTGCAGGAGTACCTTTATCAGACATTCAGGTCAAAGTAATTGCCTCAAGATGAGAATTTGTTAAAAACTAGGAGAGAGATACCAGAAAAAAGACGTAACGAAAACCTAATCAGATTCATGATGCTCTAACGACCGTTTCAGAGACATGACAGTACAGCTGTGCTAGCACTCCCCTTCACCACCAATATGCCTTGCCGTTTGCACCCAGGGCATTGATCTCCCTGTGTTCATCTATTAGCTTCGTTTCGTACTAGATCCTCCTTTATCTTCCCGCTCTGTGCTGTGCATTGCAAAGAGGTTGTATTGTGAGTTGTAAGTGGCAACATTTTAGTGACAGAAGAGAAGAACCCCTCTGCATGGCTCAAAAATACACGTGGTGATCTGCAGTTACTCGGAACAAAAGGCTATTATTGACAGCGTGTCACCGCTCCAGCGGAAAGTCAACGTAAAACTGTGAGCTGAGCCTATATATTCATCATCGCTCATTTTCCTCAACTCGCAAATCATTCACTAGAGGACATCTTCAAAGAACTCAAGCCTGTCCTCAGGTGAATCTACCCAGTGATCACAACACCTTCAAAGCAGGAAAATTCTCCTTCAGGGTAGAAGACAATGAGGCGGCCGTTAGCATTAGCTTTCACTGTCAATAGTTGTATGTGATTTTTGGCCCCCAGTGTTTCTTACACCAACAACTGCGCATCTCAGCCTGCAGGGCCTTGGCAACGCCGGCTGCTACCTGCACCGCCAAACGTGCCTGGCGGGCAGGGACCGGCCATCACCGTTCCTCCTGGGCACCTCTACACCGAAAACGTGTTTCTCCTTCCTTGGCAGAATCCGGTCCCGATTTTCC
>NW_009635699.1:628-855 GCF_000690535.1 Cariama cristata | reverse complement strand
GGCAGGCAGCAGGCACGGATGCCGGTTGAGCCATACCTCAGCTCCGTTTTGATCTCCTCGTAGTCCGCCTGCGCCTGCAGCTTCTCCTCCAGCTTCTGCGGAGCAGAGGAGGGGAGTCCTCGCAGCCGGCTCCCGGCGCACACCCGGCACGGCCGGACCCGTGCCCTCCCCATCCCCGGCAAGCCCCCGGTCCCCATGGGCCCACCTCGATGGCTTCGTTCTTGGCG
>NW_009635699.1:287-542 GCF_000690535.1 Cariama cristata | reverse complement strand
CCTGCAGCGAGCTCTGCAGATGCTGGACGTCCTTCAGGAGCCGCAGGATCTCCCGGTCCTTGGCAGCCAGAGCCGCCTCCAGCCTCGACCCTGAGCACATGGAATAGTTCGCTTTGTCCTGCTGGGAGAGGGGACACCATCAGCTCCCAGCCACCCAACGCAGGGACAAGGGCCACCCTCCCCATCAGATGCGTCCCCACGGGGAACAGATGAGCCCAGGACTCAGCCCTGCGGGATGGGGACGCAGGGTGACAC
>NW_009635699.1:0-236 GCF_000690535.1 Cariama cristata | reverse complement strand
GGTCCTCTGGGGCGGCACGGCCCCCCCTCCCCGTAGCAGGCTGGGGCTGCAGGTAGGGCATGGCCAAGGCTACCCCCCCATGGCGGAAAAATGCCTTGGTCATGGGCATTTCGGGCTTGTTCCCAAACATGGTGGGTGCTCCCGAATGCAAAAGGGTGCTCCTGACTGCAATGGGGTGCTCCCAAGTGCAATGGGATGCTCCTGAATGTGCTAGGGTGCTCCTGGCTGCTACGGGG
>NW_009635698.1:887-1164 GCF_000690535.1 Cariama cristata | reverse complement strand
CAGGGCGCGGATCTGCTCGTCCTTGGCGCTGTTTTGCCGCTTCACTTCCCGCAAAATCCCCGCCAGCTTGTCCAGGTGAGCTCGCAACCCTTCTACCTCCGCTCCGGTGACATCATCGATGACACCACCGCCGCCGCCATCTTCTTCACCTCCTCCGACCGTATCCCAAACATCCCGCGCCACGGCACGCCAGGTCTCCCGTTCGTGAGGATCCCGTTTCCCGTAACGCCGGCAAAGCTCTTTCATCTTAACGATGCTCATGGCTTCCCCCTCTCGC
>NW_009635698.1:0-872 GCF_000690535.1 Cariama cristata | reverse complement strand
AACGCCACCTCGTAACAAATTTCTTTCACCGCTTGCATCTTCAAATCCGCCATGGTGACCCAAGGAGGATCCGGCGTCACCGGACGACGGCGTTGAGGGATTTGGTAAACGCGAAGAGGTTCTCGACGTTTCCCGGGATTGGGAAGACCGCAACGCCGAACGATGGAACGGACGGTGGGTGCCGGCAGGTTTTGGCGAAGGGAGGAAATGAGGCGCCAACCGGCTTCGCACCGGCGCGGGTCGGGGTCGTCACTGCCTGCGGGGTCGGTGTCCTGCGGGGGGCGAGACATGGGGGTGGCTTGGGGACAAGTTGGGGACACCCGGGGTGGGGTTTGGGCACCCAAGGGACACCCAGGGGGGAGTTTAGGCACCCAGGGGACACCTAAGGGACAACTGTGACACCCAGGGGTCACCCAAGGGACACCCAGGGGGGAGTTTAGGCACCCAGGGGACACCTAAGGGACAACTGTGACACCCAGGGGTCACCCAAGGGACACCCAGGGGGGAGTTTAGGCACCCAGGGGACACCTAAGGGACAACTGTGACACCCAGGGGTCACCCAAGGGACACCCAGGGGGGAGTTTAGGCACCCAAGGGACACCTGTGACACTCGGGACAACTGTGACACCCAAGGGACATCCAAGGTGAAGTTTAGGCACCCAGGGGACACCTAAGGGACAACTGTGACACCCAGGGGACACCCAGGGGACACTGAGGGCACCCAGGGGTCAGCTGTGACACCCAAGGGACACCCAAACAACAACTAGAAAACACCCAGGCACCAGCTGTGACACCCAGGGACACCCAAGGGACAAATGTGACACCCAGGGGACACTGAGGGGACCCAGGAGACCCCTTGTGACACCCAAGGG
>NW_009635697.1:247-827 GCF_000690535.1 Cariama cristata | reverse complement strand
GCAAGGTCTTGCACATGGGTCGGGGCAATGCTAAGCAGAAATACAGGCTGGGTGGAGAAAGGATCGAGGGCAGCTGTAAGGGGAAGCACTTGGGGGTCTTAGTTGACAAGAAACTCAACGCAATGTGCACTGGCAGCCCAGAAAGCCAACCGTATCCTGGGCTGCATCAAAATCAGCATGACCAGCAGGTCAAGGGAGGGGATTCTCCTCCTCTACTCTGCTTTGCTGAGACCCCCCTCCCTGCAGTACTGCCTTCAGCTCTGGGGATCTCAGTACAGGAAAGACATGGATCTGTTGGAGCGAGTCCAGAGGCGGCCACGAAGATGACCCGAGGGCTGGAGCACCTCTCATATGAGGACAGGCTGAGAATTGGGGTTGTTCAGCCTGGAGAAGAGAAGGCTTCGGGGAGACCTTAGAGCAGCCTTCCAGTACCTAAGGGGCAATGGTGTTAACCCGAAAGAACGTAGATTTAGACTACATGTTAGGCAGAAATTCTTCACAGTGAGGGTGGTGAGGCAGTGGCACAGGTTGCCCAGAGAAGCTGTGGATGCCCCATCCCTGGAAGGGGTGAAGGCCCGGT
>NW_009635697.1:0-201 GCF_000690535.1 Cariama cristata | reverse complement strand
AGGGTGTGGGAACCAGATGGTCTTTAAGGTCCCTTCCAAGTCAAATCATTCTATGTTTCTATGATTCTGTGATTCTCTTCCCCACTGGGTTTACAAGATAAATGGAATTCCAATGATGGGTTTAATCACATTGCAGTTACCTGCTTAATGCCCATGTGTGGTTTGGGAATGTTCCCAAATGGGATTTCAGAGTTTTTCCCA
>NW_009635696.1:11289-19820 GCF_000690535.1 Cariama cristata | reverse complement strand
ACTCGTCTCCTTCCCCTCCCCCGGGCCTCGTCTCCCCGCCTCGGGGCTCATCCCTCCCGGGGCTCCCGTGGGCCCTGCGGGCATTTAGCAGCCGCTGCCTGGTGCTGGGTAGAGGAACTGTTTTGGACGAGCGGAGCCCGGTGCTTCTGTCGCTTCTGATAGATGCTCATGGAGGAAACTCCACGGGAGGTTTCTCTTCCTCTTTCTGTGAAGCCCCTTGCCTCACCTTTCCTATCAGACTGCCCAGGTTTGCATAACGCGCTTTGCTTGCTCGCCGCTTATTCTGTCTGCCCTCTGCTCCTTGTCTGTGACAGATATCAACCTTAACTCTCCCAACAAAGGTCTGCTGTCGGATGCCATGACAGATGTTCCCGTGGATAGCGCGGCTTCGGCCAGGACCTCCGCGCCCGAGGGCCTGACTGTTGCTGAAGAGGAGGAGTTGAGATCTGAGCTTGCCAAGGTAACGGGGCGCTCGCATGTGTCAGCAGGGGCTGTGTGTGGCCATGTTCTGCTGGGAAGGAACAAACAGGAGCCACAGGAGCAGGACTTGGGTTGTGTTGTTTGGGTTTTTTCTCTTTTTTTTTTTTTTAATTTTGCAGTGATATTACCTTTGGATCTCTCAGCTAATTGTTAAAATGCACAAAGCTGGCAGATACTTCAAACACTGCGGTATGTTGTGTGCTCTTTCCCAGAATGACTTAATTTAGCGCTGTAAGGAAATAAGTGGCTTTTGATGCTGTGAGCTTAACGTAGGAATTGAGCTCCATTTGAAGTGAGAAAACACTTTAGGCAAGTGGTATGGAAAAGAAAGTCGTTTTTGCTTAAGAAGCTGAAACAATGGAGCACTTAACGTGCTTTCTTTTTCTACCCTTTACTCATAAATATTTATTAGACTTTATAGGCAACTATTTTCGGTGCCTATATGCTTTTGAAGAGCTGAGAGTTTGTAATGTAATATCCTAAATTTTGGGCACCTTTTGGGGTTTAAATGTCAGTTTACAGTTTCTAGCTGAAATGTAGCTGAAAATAATTGCAGCTGTTCTTCTGTAGTTTCTTTTTTCATTTGAGAATCTTGTGGTGATTCTTTGACTTGCAAGTTTTAGCGAGGGAGGGCTTTGGTGTTCTGGGTGGGCACGCAGATCTTGGTGAGCTGCAGTTAAAGTAGAAATAACCCCTCTCTGCCCGGAAGCAACTCCAGAGTACTTTTAAAATGTTGTAAGAACGATCTCTGAGGAAGAACTCTTTGCCTTAATGACATCAGAAGAGAGAATCATAAGACAGAAACCTTAGTTAATAAGGTTTGGCAACTGATTTTTATCTACTGTTTAAATTGCAACACTCAGAATGAGTTACGTTAATCTTGGTGCCATTAGGTCACCAGTACAGTGACTTGTATGGATGTTTTCCCAATTTAAATCTGATTTGTAGGCCTCCCATTCCAGCACCGTTCATGTTCAGCTGGATTATCTTGCACGTACCTGATGTTCCTACCGCTTCTTTATATTCATATTAACAAAGTCTTGCTAGTTTTGAGGGAGGTAGAAAGTTGGCTTAATTTTCAGAATTTTCCTAACCTGTGATTTAAGACAAACCTCTGCCTCTCTCTAAGGTTGAAGAAGAAATTGGTACTCTCAGGCAAGTTCTGGCTGCTAAAGAGAGGCACTGTGGAGAGCTGAAGAGGAAGCTAGGCTTGACTCCCTTGGATGGGTTAAAGCAAAACCTTTCTAAAAGCTGGCATGATGTCCAAGTCTCCAATGCGTAAGTGTTGCTTGTGATGCACGTTTATTTAAATATGACTCTGTAGTAATTATTTCCCAGCAGCATATTCGAGGGCTCTTGCAGATGGCTGAAGGCTTTTACTCTAATGGGTATATAGAGTAAAAGGCACTTAATTTTTTTTCAGTGCTCTTTTATGTCAGTGTCTTTACATCAGCATAAAGAGAACTTTCGTATTTGTGATCTGGATAAATTGTTGCTGGGTGCTCTTTCCCATGATGCTAGAGGACTAGATTGCCACTTAACAGTTCAGTTTGCCCACTTCTGCCTGTTCTTTGAGACATAGGCTCCTTCTACCTTGTTCTGACCTCAGGCTCAAGGAGAAGTGCAAGAAGTTTCGAAGCTCTACTGCATAGCGCTAGCTCAGAAGCTATTTCCTGAGTCATATAGCTTGAATTAAAAAGTCTGCACTTCCTAGGAAAAAATTCGGTAACATTAGTGTGCATTACACAGTCATCTCTCCCTAAAGAGGATCTGAAATTGAACTGACTGTTCCTGAACAGGCATTAAGGGTATGGTCACTGCAGGGCTTGACAGTGCCAAAAGGAGAGTCAAAGAGGTAAGTTTGACCCTGCAGCTGTGCCTGGATGCAGGGTGCTCTTGATGCCCATAGAGAGATCGTTCAGTCTAAAACATCTCATGTAACTTAGCTGGAATTTGGAGTTAGTGACTGTGCTACTGCAGAACAGATCGTTGAACTGTTCATCTCACTGTTTATTCTTTCCCTTTTCTTCATCTTCCCTTCTACATCCCTGCCCGATTTCTATTATTCCTTTGTAACTGAAATCTGTGTCATTGTCTTCTGAAAAATGAATATTAAAGTTTATATTCATTAACACTTTCTGTTTCTAGTTATGTGAAAACATCTGAGAAACTTGGAGAGTGGAATGACAAAGTGACACAGTCTGACTTGTGAGTGCCTTGGGCTCCTCAGCAACACCTCCTTGCTCCTTGCTGCATTCCCCGATTTGTGCTGCTACTTGTTCTCACAGGCATCAGGGGTTGATTGGGAGCTGGAGGCATGGTGAAGCAGGACTGTTATTAGCAGCATGCCTGGCTTCCAGCGATAAGCATCCCTCAGTTGCAGAGGAGATGAATAAACATTACTGCTATCATCTCTCTCATGGTCTTGCTATTGCAGAAGAAAAATTCCAATCAGTTACCAGACCACATTTGAAAAAAAAAAAAAGAAAAAAAAAATCAACCAGTTTCCCTTTAGCTGGTCATTGGTAGGTTAGTCTGTTGTTATCAGGTGTCTTATTAGTGAACCTCTATCTTTACTATGAAGCTGTCTCTTCTCATCATCAGATGTGGTAGGAATCAGTTTGATTATTGCCTTTCTGTATGGCCACCTGGGAGAGCAGGTGCCTGAAGGTATTTACCTGCAGCTGGAAGTAGGGGCTGTGCAAATGCAAATATGAATGTTAGCTTTTGAAAGCTGCTGCACAGTGGCTGTTCTGCATTGACGTATGTGAACCTCTTTGCTGATGTCAACACTAGAAAGCCATGAATTTTAGTCTTTGCTGTATATGCAGGCAGGTGAGAAATGCGGACAAAGAACACCTGACTACCTTTGTCTCCAGAATATATTCTTTAATTATATTAGATCTCCATTCATATTAGACATGAAGCGTTTTGCTTCCTGCTGCATAGCTGAACGTAAGGGAGACCTTGAATGTTTCCTGCACTGAAAATTCTCTCCCTTTTGTGTCTTGTGTGGATGGAGACGATGATTTAGCTAAGAGGAAAACGTGGGTTGGAAGCATCTTGTCATTAGGCAAGATGGCACTGATCTGACTGGGGAGAGTTACACCCCTGGATGATGTGAACTGCCCGCGAAATGTCAGCTCCTCGGAGCACTTCTGTGTGTTGTCTGAGCTGGTAGCAGATGCTTGCTGGAGTACTTGGATTTGTTCTGTACCTCTGGTGTTAACTCTCACAATGCCTAAGGTACTCTTTTCTATGTTGAGAAACATGATTTCTAAAGATTAGAAAATGAAACTAGGTTTAACAGTTTGTCCAGGTCATGCTATATTGGTAAAATGCAGCTTTGGGTGTGGCAGTCAGATTTTTTTTATTTTTTTTTTGGCCTTGAGCTCAGTTCACTGCTCTGTGCTTTTAATACATAGCTGCCACGCAGGGAGTAAAAGATGCGAAGTCTTTCAATTCCTGACACCTTCTGAACTGCAGGCTTTTTTTCTTTGTGCTCAGTGTTTGAACATGCTTAAATAAGAAAGAAACTGGGGCTTAGGTGTCTCCGTGCCTCTCAAAAAAACAGCTCTTTTCCTTCTGGCTGTAACAGAAGGGAGGAAGCTATTGTCAGAGAAATAATTAAGCCTATGATAGTGTAAGTGCAAAGAGACACTAATAATGTGGAAAGTGTCAAAAGAAGCATCTGTAGTGAATCTTGGCACTGTATCTAACCTCCATTGTGTTTGTAGATATCTTTCAGCCAGCAGCACACTGGAGGACTGGAATGAAAAATTAACTCAATCAGAAGCGTGAGTGTCTTAACCTTCAGTGTTAACAAATGCTTTCATGACGATCTGCTGCCACTAACGTTCTGTGCCCCTGCTCACGGTCCTCTGCTTTGACTAGATCTATTTAAATGTTTCTCTTTTCTAGCTTTCACTTTTCTAACCCAATAAATGCCTCTTCTGGGAGAGGGAGCTTTTCCTCAGGTCAGTATTTGAATGACTTCATTGTGGTCCAAGTGATACTCCTCAAATGCCTGCCTGCTCTTGGAGGAGAGCTGGCTGAAACCATGGAGTAGCTGAGACCTGTGTGCCACGTGTTATCTCTTCAGCTGACGAGCTGTGGAATAGCCACAGCTTGTTACCCTCAACGTGCTCTGCAAGGAGCAGGAGCTTTTCTTTTTGCTGTGGTACCTGATGAGAACAAATAGAGCTGCAGTGTCCAAGGCAGCTGTTCTGTCATGTTGGGGCCCCAAATGGGCTTGGACAGCTTAAACCTCACAGCTGTTACACTCCGGTTGTTGGCTCCGAAGATCTCTTAGCCATGTTTTTATTAAATACCTGAAATTAAATTCTTACTGGACTAAATTATGGAAGCATATTATGGAAATTGGCGTTTGTCCTTCTCACTGCGTCTTTCTCACAGTATATAGGGCAATCCTTTACAGTGGTGCAGTGGGAGCAGCTAGGTAGTGTCATTGTTTTCTGAACTGATTTAAATCATGGTAAGGTGGGTCTCAGGTAGGCCAGCTTTTCCTGTTCCCTGGAGTGGGTACGAAATTCAGTCCTTTGAGCTGGCTTGTTATTGGCAGTGTGTGTGAATAGAAGGTTCTCTTCATAAGATGAGTAGAAATAAAAAGCAGGAGTATCAGAAAAAACTTTCAAGTATGCAGGTCTGCTTTCAATGTTCCGTGTATGTGTTCTAGATTAAGAAGATGTAAATTGTTATTTCACTTGCTGAATGGAATGACCTTAGTTTTTATGCTTGCTGACAGTGTGACCGACTCCAGCAGTGTTTAATCAGAGTTCCTCACTGGGTGTGCCTGCTAGAATAGAAAACTTCTCATTATATCTGTTTCCTTGTACTTAATAAGTGCCAGAAATGTGACGGAAGCGTGCTTTTGTGGGCACTTAAGGCCTGAATGGCTGTGGCACACTAGTTTTCCTGCTTGCTTTGGCACTAGACAGAGTGATAATTCATGCTAGCAAGGTAGATGCTGATTAAAATGGAGAGACGAGGGGGATTGAAAGGTAAAATTCTGGCAACATTTCAGAAAACAAACAGAATTTCTGCTTCTTCTGTCTAAAGCTCAGTAAGTGTGAAGAGTCAAGTTCAAGAAATCCAAGGATGAGGTTTTATTCATATGTTTTGGGTTTTTTATGCAAATGTAGCCTTTTTCCTGTTTCAGAGCTTCTTTGCATTATAACTAACAAACCTCCTGACTGAACTGGGAACAGGCCTAACCTGTGACCTTACGGTGCTTTTGGGCACTGCTGAATTTCCTGGTAGTTGCCATTCCTGGCCACAGACTTGCCCTCTGCGAGCAGTGCATAGACAGGACAGAAGTCAGCCCAATCTGTCCCTAGCTCCAGTTTCCTTGTAACCAAGGCGCAAGATGACTTGGATGGTCTGCGTACTTGGCCAGACAGCAGGCATGGTGATTGCTGGATCAGAGCAAATGAGAGGAAACTGGTATTAATGGATAAAGGAGGATTTGAGGGTGCAGGCCTGGCTCCTCCCTGTCAGGGTTTATAGAAGAGGGGTGAAAGGAAATGCTTGAATACCACAGGATGAACACATTAGGGCAGAGATCATTTCTGCAGCTTCTGCTGCAGCCGATTGTCTGTTAGTAGAGCCGGGTATTAATCAGAGCTCATATTTATTACTCCCAGATTTGTATTACTGTGTTGTGCTTTGTACTGGTGCTAAGGGAAGAAAATGAGTGATTGTGAATTTAAAGCCATGGTTAACCTGGCCATGTCACTTGCGGGAGAGTAGTTGCAACTTCTAGGTCAGCGCTGGGCGTAGTTAAGTTGCATTAAAGTCTTGTATAACCTGATCCCTGGTTGTCACAGATGCAGTTCCACATGTGTGTCTGGTGGCAGTTCGGGGTTAACGAGCTGCACATCTCAGCTGCATTTGCCTGGCTCTGCCTCCTGCGTTGCAGCGGTGGAGGTGTGTACGTGTGTGGGAGCTGGGGATGCAGGAGTAGACTGGTGATCTGATCTGGCTACTGCTGTCTTTTTTTTTGTTCTTCCAAGTTGAGATTTCAGCCGGATTGTTTCCTTGATCTAGATTACTGTGTCGGGACGAACAGTTGTGCTGACATCATGAAGGACCACGCTCAGGCAGACGGAGCAGCACTTGAGTGCTAGATCTTCAGTTATCATAAGAATACTGCTGTCAAGTGTGGAAAATACAGTTGGAAAATTTCTGGCCTTTATCTGCTGAAGCTAGACATAATACTTGGGAATTTGCAGTGTGTGCATGGCGTGATGGTGTCCTTTGAGTCTGTAAACCATTCCTCTCATCGCTGCTCTGGTGCTTAGTGCTGATCTCAGAGTTGAGTGCCAAGCAGACATAGTCAGCACAATGTACTTGGGTGAGGACGGGGTGTTTGATGTTTCTGTTGGGCAGCTGTAAATCAAATCCCATGGCAGGACTCAGTCAGCCGGGGAGGAACCTGACTGCTGAGGGCAGGGATTGAGATCCTCCTCTTCCAAAGCAGCTTTGGCCCTAGGATTCAAACATAGTTATTGCGATAGGAAGGCACATGTAAGAGCAAGCAGCGTTGATGCTGACCGACTCACTCCTAAATTGTGCTGAGATGACAACTTCTTGCAAAAGATTGTGCTGTGGAGAAACAGTATTGAGGCCTTGCTGTTGCAGCACACTCGGGTTCTTCTGGAGTCACTGAATTCAAGAGGAATTGGTCTGAAAAATGTCTAGGTTATAGGAATTTTCTTTCAGGAGCAGGAAGAGGGAAGGTAAAGCTGATGCGGTTTTGCCCTGTTCTGCATAAGTCTCATGTACTTTCTTGATTGATAAATACTTGGCTGTGGTCTTAAAAAAAAAAAAAGCAAACGTGTTGTGATTGGTATTGCTTGAATCCAGTTCAGGTGGTATGGTGGTGTGTCCCACACTTCTCTCTGGAGAGAACGAACCGTAAATAAGTCAGGTGACATCATGGTGCTTTTACCCTTGGGAGCTCAGGCGTGAGAGAGAACGTTAGGCTGTTTATAATGCCCTTCTGCTAAACAGCCTAGTCAGGCAAAAAAATACACTCAAGCTGAAAGATTTGGAAGAAGAAAACTTGGCTTAAATTGTTGAACTTGTTTTCCAACCTGAGTCTTTTTTTTGTGATTTGAAGAATGCCACAAATCTAGATGTTAATTGCCAACTGTGGAGTAACTTAGAGGGGATGAGTTAATGAAAATGATGCAAAGAATCCTGGTTCCTGAGATTAGTCTCGTCTGAAGGAAACAAAGGTTCTCAAGTGTCTGTCTTCTCCGGCTCTGGTATAAACTCAAACGTAATCAGCTGACAAATACAAGCTGTCAGACTTCTTATGTTTTGTGGTTAATGGTAACTGATAGGAAACTTCTCTACCAATTTATTTCTTAACTGCAGTTGTAGACATAATGCCAATTCCTGCATTTCTTTTCTATACGGTGATGTTAGTCTTGCCTCTTTCCTTCATAACCTAACACTACAGCAAATGCTATAGCTTCTTCAAGACTGCAAGGATATTATGGAAGAGGTTCCTAGACTTATTTCTCAAGGAGACCAAAAGATAGTTGTAGAGCAAATAGGATATGATGCTGTGGTATTAAGAGTTTCCACATGGAAAATGGGGGTTTTGGGTTTTGTTTGGGGTGTGGTGGTTTTTGGTTTTTGTTTTGGTTTGGTTTTTTTTGTTGTTTGTTTGTTTTTTGTTTTGTTTTTTTAATATTTGTCAGATTTAAGAACATATGGTCAAAATGGTAAAGTGAGTGTATGGAAAGGTTAAACCTACACTTGCTGTTTTTTTTTAAAAATTTCAAGTCTTTGAATATATGCAAAACTGGAAAGGGCTCTTTCAGTGAAGTCAGTGCAGCTCACTAACCTAGCTTCTTTCCTTTAATATGGGTTCCTTTTTCAAAACGGGGGGGAATGCTTCTTGCTTTTAGATCCTACCCGTTAGTTCAATTTATGATGTTTTTTTCTATTTAGTTATAAGAAGACCCAGGAAACCCTTTCCCAGGCAGGACAGAAGACTTCAGCAGCCCTTTCCAATGTAG
>NW_009635696.1:4997-11276 GCF_000690535.1 Cariama cristata | reverse complement strand
AAACTTGGTGACATGAGGTAAGATTTCTGTTTTGCACTCTGGTGCTTTGATCTTGGTTTCAAACAGTAATGAGACTTTAGACAATAACTAGGCTTTTTTCCATTTTTCTGCTTAGTTGGCAGCACATTGCTATTGATGGACTACCTTCTGTGTGGCCCTGTACGTTGTAGTTTAGGACAGATTAAGTGCTTGTTAAAGATTTGCTGATAGAATAAAACCTGTTCTAAGGCATTTAAGTTTGATTTGGCTTAGGAGAACTGACAGAATGCTTTTAGCAGCCTTCCGCCTTTTGCCGTCATATGGGTTCACTGCAGCTTTTACATCATACGTAAGAAACTAGTGTTAAAGTTTACCTTTTCCATTCATTACTGGATTATGGAGGTGTTTTCTCAGTGTTACTGCTTAGGATTAGAAAGAGGTCATCACTCCTGTGCTCTATTATGCTTTAAAATGAGACAAAATCTGCATGCTGCAGTCCATGCAGCTTCCAGCCCTGTGTGTCAGCTTTCCCTGGAGAAGGGCAGTATGCCTTCCAGGCACAGTTATGTCATGTTGATGGGAAGATATGAATTGATTCAGAAGATCATGACAACATTACAAAGTTCTTTTTGTGGTTGGTGGTTATCTAAATTCCTTAAGCAGATGACCGCTGAAATAATTGCAAATTTAAACCTCTCTGAACTGGAAAGTGGAGGGCTGGTTCTCTTGGTTGTTGACTGAAGTTCTTGCTCTGTGAGTTTCTCAGCTGTATGAAGTTCAAGGTTAGAATCGGTGATTTACCTGATCTTCAGAAATTTAAGCTAAAGGTTGCTTCCCCATTAATGGCGATGTCCAAGTTTTTCACGCAGAATACCTTGACCGTGTTTTTTCTTGGAATTGAGAACTAATTCTGAATATACAACCTGTCTAGTTACTCAGGAAGTATTCTTAGAGCTTGTATTTAACATGATGTATCAGACCTTGGATTGAACGGGTAGCTGTCATTCTTTGTAGGGAAATTCCTATTCCACTGTGGCTGGGAGTATCCAAGTGGTAAGAACTTGTTGGCCTCTGATCACATAGTACCGATTTATTCTATTTCTGTCTTCAGTGAGTTATTTACTGTGTTCCTGGAGGGTAATTTTTGGTGTTTTCAGTGGCTCGCTTCTCTGAATTTGGCAGAGGACTAGCTGGCTTCTTACACTTTCCAGTATTCAAGTTTTTAACTTCTCTTTCCTGGAAACTACCTAGTCTGCTGGAAGAAGAGATTTACATGTAATCACAGTAGATTACAGATACCGGCACGAGATTTGGTGGTAACACATTTTGCCAAACCGATAAGTAATGTTATGGCAAAAGGATGGGAATTGTGCTTTTTGGACCAAATGGGGAACTCTTGAACCAGTGTTGCCACTAGAAGAAGCCATTTTGACAGGCTTGGTCCTGCCTGTTGTCTTCTGGTTGGGAGAAGCCAGTTGACCATGCAGCTGCAGAAATGCTTGTGCCATCCCAGGAGCAGGTGATGGAGGGAGGAGATGCGCAGCCGAGTGAAGAGTGTGCCTGTTCGTCCTGGTGACAGAGCTGGCCTGACAGTGAAAATTGGCTGCGTAGTCAGCTGGCCTACAAACAAGTCAGACCTTTGCAGCAATGGTATCGCTCAGCGCTAACCACCCATTTAAACACCTGCATTCCTTTTTATAGCTAGTACCTTGGGTGAGGTATTATGAAATAGAGGCAGCTTCTGTCTTACAACTTGGGAATCCCTGCCAAAGTTATTTCAACAGGATTTGCTTTGTATATGTGGCCCTGTGGGGGAACACAGTAATGATTTTTTTTAAGACTTTCAGTCTTTCTGTGTGTGTATAGACAGACTTCTGTCTCCTGTGCTGCATTCAAGTCTTGATATTTCTGATTGTGAATAAGGTTTTCCTGCATAAGTTTTTGTAGGAACTGTCCCACTTCCTGCCCTTGCCAGGTGAAACTCTGAATGGTGTTCTGATATGCGATCAGAGCTGATGAGGAGTGAAGTCTGTTGTAGTGTTGTGATCACTTCTCTGAACGAGTGGGGATGATCTCTGTTTGCAGAGAATCTCTGTTACAGGCCACGTAGCCTACACTGCGACCTCCATTACTGTACTTTCTTTTTTCTTTCTTACACTACAAATTCACTTGTAAAGCAGTTTATTTTCCATCACTGGAAGTGTTGAGATAACAGAAGGGATTTCCTTGTTTAGTCAGCCCTCACCGGTTGATAAATGCAAGGAAGGCGCGATGAATGGGACAAATGCCTCAGATACACAGAGGGCGTAGTCATAATTCCATCACAAATGCTTGGACCAAAATGCTATTAAATGCACATAATGTGTCCCTGGGTGAAATCTTTAGGGTTGCTGTATTCTGGTCAAAATAACTTCAGAAGTTACAGGTGTGGATTGTAAGGAGACATTGTGAAGTTAATGCGATAACTGTGTGCTAACTGTATTAATACTGTTGCGCTATTGGATTGCCTTGAGGGGAGAAAATGTAGCTTAATTAGTGGGTGGGATTTTTTCAAATCTTGGCCAATTCAGCTTTTTCTGTTATCTCCACTTACAGTTAAAAAGTAAACTGTCTTTTAGATGTTCTGTTCCTGCATTTTACTGACCCCAGTAAACTGTGAAATTGAAAGTGTTTTTTTCTTTGTGATGGTAACAGCTTGCTCTGTGGTTTTGTGTCCCCCAGTACGCTTCCTGTTGTCTGAACTTTGCTGCTGTACATAATACTACAAGCAAATTCATTATGAAATGTTAGCCCAAGCCCCAAAGATGCCTGCAAATTCCTGAATTTATGTAAACTTTAAATCCTTATGATGGGAGGAAAAGAGTTACTGCTAGGTCCAGGCCAAGATACTAAACAAAGGAAGTAGTGCTTGTGGTATTGCATACAGAGTAGCATGGTGCATGGACATGTGTTATCTGTGGTGTTCTCCTTTAAGCAAGAGTAAGTAGAAAGTTAATTTATTCCGCATGCAAAGACAGCATTTCAAGGACTCTATCCTCCAAAGAGCTGACTTGGATGCATGGGGAAATGAAACCACAAAGCCTAACATCTTTGCTCTGTCTATAAGGAAAAGCCCTTGTACTCCTTGCCAAGTACATCGGATCCAACTTGCCACGACTGCTTCCTGCTGCAGAGACAAAAATTATATTTAAGTGGGGTAAAACACTGCTTCTGGTCAGAGAAACTCCTTCAGAGCATCCTGGTAATCTCACTAGTAGAAGTAGGAAACCTTGGTCTGTTGTTTCAGACTACTGCATTGCAAAATCACACATGGAAATCTGGTAACCTAGTCGGGGATAGTTAGCCTTGAAGCCTAAAAATGGGCAACCAGATTGTGGAGTAAATATGATACTTTTTATCCAGATAAGGGTATCTTTATTAGGCTGAGATGTGTTTGTTCTTTGAACTGTAACTTTTGAGATCTGCAGGCTTGGCAAGATAACATGCAGGTATCCATTGCAGGCTCTTGTTACAGAGGTTCTCAACCAGAAGTCCTAGCAATGCTGTCTTTGTATGAGAGCTCGTGGGGGGAAATGGGGGAAGGAGGTATCTTTGCCAAATTAGCTAGCACTTGGTAAAACCCTTGGTTTAGGAAAACATGCTCTAAAAAAAAAAAAAATCACATGAGAGCGATGGATAGGAGTAGGTAAAATATTTTTGTTTGTTGCACACCCATTCCTTTCCCTCCCCAGCACCCTGGCTCAAAGTTGCTTATCTTTGCCAAATTAGCTAGCACTTGGTAAAACCCTTGGTTTAGGAAAACATGCTCTAAAAAAAAAAATATCACATGAGAGCAATGGATAGGAGTAGGTAAAATGTTTTTGTTTGTTGCACACCCACTCCTTTCCCTCCCCAGCACCCTGGCTCGAAGTTGCTTTAGGTGCTGTTACTGTTCTCTGAAAAATGTCTTAGCTTGGCTTAAGTTAATGAAAAGCAATTGTTTTTTGCTTGGTTCTGTAATTTAGTTTGAGAGGCTTCCTCCTGGGTAGTTGACTTTGCTGTCCCGTGATTCTATGACCGTGTCCCTGCTTAGCTGCCCTGCATTTAGATCTGCACAAGTGTCTGACCGTTGCTTCCTTTTTCTCTCTGCTGCCCGTGGCTTCTCCCAGGGCTCACCCCTTCTCGCATTCCTTTAGGTAAGATACTCTTCAAGGCTGCTAAAAGAGCATTTGTTTCTATGCCAGGCCCTTGCAGGCGTTAAAGGGGAAGCCGATTATTTAAGCCTTGCCTACGCTTTTGACACAGATTGAGAAACCTACCACAAACCAATACCCTGTAATTGACTTTTGTATCACAGTTGCAGTTTGCAGTTAAATACTTGTGTTTAGTGTCCTGTGTCTGGAAAACTAAGTTCTGGGCTGCAGTTGTTAAATAAGGGAAGAGAGGGCTGGCTCTTACCGCTTCGCTTGTCCACAGCAGCCTGTGTGTGGACAGTAAGTGCTTAAGAACCAGCGGTGCGCTGCTCTTGCATGGTATCTGTCTAAAATTGTCATTTAACTTTTTCCTCCTTATTCTTAATGCTTCCGAGTAGCAGTTACTCCATTCGCCACTCGATAAGTATGCCAGCAATGAGGTAATGTGGCAAATACCCTTGTCTCCTGAGTGGCGTCAGTGGGAGAGTACAGTTGACTGGGGCAGCTTATTGGGTTTTTGGTTCTGGTTTGTACAGCTGGTTCCTTTCTTAAGCAGATCCCACTCAGGGTATGGGGTAACCACGTCCTGCAGTTTGAGTAATTCAGGGTGTTGTGTTTTTTTTCACCCAATCTCTTTTTATGGCTATTAGCACCTGTGGTGTTCTGGGACTAAGCACGGTGTCACAACTGTACCAAAGTCTGATTGAAATTCGCAGCTTTCAGAGGTCCCTGAAGGGAAGGGATTGCAGTCCTCCTCTCACAGCGTACGGCATGGCTGTTGCTAATACAGAGATGAACCCTCTGTCTCCAGCCTGGATGCTCAGTGCCCTTCTCAGCATGCCATTGTGGTGCATTAGGTGGTGACCTCCTTGCAGGAGAAACGACTGCCGGAGCTGGATGAGGCCCACAGAAAGCCTCCCTCTCTTCACCCCCGTTCCAGATCGATGGAGGTTGTTTTATGGGCGCAAATATAAAGCAATTCTTTGGAACAAAAATAACTGAGATGAGACTAGTCGTCTCCCAGTCCTCCTGCAGCCTAGCCTGGGGAGAGCAGCTTGGTATGAGTAATTGCCTGGTCTGAAGGCTTGTTACAGAGCACTCCCCTGGAATCGTTTGCAAGCGAAGAAGCTTGTTAGGTTGTCAAACGATTGACCTGGTTTTCTTTGCTAGAAATATGAAATCCTCTGATTAATTTATTACACTGGTTTTTATGAGCATTTCCTGTGTAGTAGCACTGCCCATAGGTACAAGCATGTGGCCCTTCCCCTTTCTGCCCACGGGATGTAATATGGGAAACTGAAGCCTTTTCAGCTTTTCCTTTCCATTATTTAAGACAGCATGCTTTTAGTTGGAAGCTTTGTAAAACTAAGAGCTGGTTTCTTCTCTGCTTACCATGCACTGATTCCCTAGTGAGCTAGGACTTGTTTCCCTCAACGTTTTAGCTTGAGGAATTGAGTGGCTTGCGTGTGGTATAAATGCTTTCCTTCAGAGTTTGTATGTGGTGTTCTTGTCTGGTGTGGCTGAGAGACTTGTGTCAAAGGCTGTGAGGAGCTGGAAGTGTTCTGGGTGCTGCTGCCACTGTGTGGGAATGGCCAGAGAGCCCAGTCACGTTGTGTGATTTGATTTAGTCAAGAACTAACTTGTCTTCATTTGTTCTTTGTTTTTTTTCCTCTCTTTTCTTCAAGGAATTCTGCAACGTTCAAATCGTTTGAAGATAGAGTTGGAACCATAAAGGTAACAGTCTGCTTTGTCTTGTGAGCATATAGTGTGAAGCCTTATGCAGAAACTTTAATTTCTGCAATGTTTTTCTTGTAGACTAGTATTCGGGCAAATGGCCTCTCAGATATGTGAAGTCTTTGCTACAGTAGGTGACCTTGACAAGGGGGAATTGGCTCGGTGTTCTCAGTGCTGGTTTCTTGTTATCCTAACTCTCTTCTCTCCTTTCAGTCCAGAGTGGTGGGCAGCAGGGAAAACAGCACTGACGGCCTCCACTCCCCCTCGGGAGCTGGAGACAAGCCTCCACAAGACAACGCTCCTTTCTAGACCCGTGATGTGGCTTTGCACGGCTGTGCACGACTGTGAGAGCGAGCCCCCTCCCTCCCAAATCTTCACAACAACAGCATCTGAA
>NW_009635696.1:0-4966 GCF_000690535.1 Cariama cristata | reverse complement strand
GTCCGCAGTAGAAGGGGTGGCGGGGAGCCAGTCTGGAGAGATCCATCGTTCGTTCATAGACACTGCTGCTGGATCTAAGTCAAATAAAGAGAATGCAAAGTTTTGTACACAAATAATATTTTACACTAAAGTTTGTAGATTAAATGTATCACTGCTGTCCTTTTGGGAGAGCATGTAAGATGAAGTTTCCTTAAAGTAGCTCAGAAATGCCACTGGTATAGATAAAAACAGTTTTCCCTTGTCTGACATAACTTGGAACTGATACATCACCTTGAGCAGCGTGAGGAGGGCAGTCATTGGAGAAGCCAAGTGCATGGGCATCTTCGCTTCAGCTTCTGGCTACGTTCTCTGTTTAGGGCATGCCATGCAGCTAGTCTGTGAGCTCCCAGGCTTCTCCCGTTTCTGTTTTCTCTGGCTGTCGTTGGAGTAGTCTGGTAAATGGGGTAAACAGTTTGGTTTTGTGTTTGTTTTTTTTTTTTTTCTGGGCTCCCAAAAGGGAAACTTCACTTAGCAGCTGCCTCGTTGTTACACTAATGCTCTAGCTTTAACAAAACTAAAAATCTTTATTTTTAAATGCAATGAACTTTAAAGAAATAAAGCTTAAAAAAAAAAGCTTTGGCATCATATTAGGGAAATGCTCCCTTGGACTCTGAAACTGAATTGCAAGCCTTACATCACCTTATGCTTTACTTGTTTATGACTTTTTTCTATAGAGAAGACTGTAAGGGTTATAGAGCTGGATGTTGAGCACTGGAGTTTTGCATCATACAGTAGTAGCAGCATGCTTATAAGCCAGTTCTTGTGTTAAATTCAGTGGTTCACTCCCAAGTGTATGAAACTTGCTTCTCCCTTCTCAGTTTATGCCTTCGTTCTTGGAGGAAGAATTTCTGAAGGCTGCTTGCAACAGGGCCAGACTAAAAAGGCCAAAGCTGTCTCTAGCAATACAGACACTATGTTGGAGGGGCTCTGCTCTGCTCTCTGTGGGCTCCTCCATCTGGTACATCTGACTGTGACTGGACAGGTCTTTCAGTTGAAAGCCCTAGCTCTAATCTTGGTTTACAAAACTGGCAGAGAGTCACGGAGCTTGACCGGTTCCACCAGGGGCTGGCTGTTTTACTCTTCTGATGTCCAACTTCATTGCTCAGGAGCTGAAAAATTCTGAGTTTTCTTCTAGAGGCCTGATCTTATTCTAGGCAAGATGTCTCCACATAGAAATACCTAGAGTGAGCAATTCTGTGCCTTAGAGGCCAAGTGGGACTTACTCAGGTCTTTAGACTTGCTTGTGTACATATCTGGGTAGTTTTAGTGGTTTGTCACCCTGGAGGGACTGTACCGTCTCTGACCCTTCTTTAGAGAAGCAAGTTTTGACACTTCCCTGCGGATTAATCTCTGTTTCCCCCACCCCTGCTCCTCTCCCTGTGCAGACCCAGGGGAACAGGATGAAATACTCGAAGGCAGATGCGCTAGGCTGTAGGTGGAGTGTAGAGTGTCATTTACTGGTGCTCCTTGTTTGACTGAAACTGGTTTCCCTGCAAGGAACAGAGCCAGTGAAATGGGGACTGCTGGAGCTTGGGTATTGAACTGTTTATCCAGATAAATAGCGAGGAAACTTGTCAATAAAGCGTTACTTTGGGAGAAAATGGGGTGAATGTTCTTGTCTCGTTCTGTCTAACGGTACTGAAGTCTACTTGTAGGTGCATGTTATGAACGTGTCAGGCAAATACCAACAGCCTGCAGCAGCTTGAGGTGAGAAGCAACTGAAATATTCTGCTCTTATCTTATCCCTCTGGCTTGTTTGTCCGTCAGCTCTCTGGATGCTTTCTCACAAAGGGGTGTACTAAATAATATTTACAGTCTGATGTTTCCTTTTCGAGATGCCAAACACCAGCTGGTTCCCAAGACATACCTGTGCTCAACCAAGGGCTGGGGAGCTGCCAGCCCGCATTTCCCCGCTGAGTACCGTCGCCTTGCTCCCTTCACCGCCGGTGCCGCAGGTGAACCAGACGTGCCTTGAGCTTCCTCGCCACGCTGTTTTCCTGAGCTGGGAGCGTGGGACCTCAGTTGCAGCGGTAACCTTGGCCATGGGGGCTGAGGCTGGAGAAACTTCTAATGTGGAAAAGCAGCAGCTGTGGTGCTGGCTCGGATTTATGGCGTGATACCTTGGGGAATCGGCTTCTTGGAAGCTCTGGCAGTTGCTGATTTAAACAGCACGGTGCAGGGGGAGTGGTGAATGTCTGACCGGAGCTGGGAGCTGCTCTCTTAAATTTAAAAGGGCAGAGGAGAGCAGGCAAATAGGTTGTGAGGGAGGCCAGCAGAGCTCTGTAGCTGCTTGGTGTGCTGTGTTTTCAGGGGAAGGATACCTGGCTAGCTTTGAAGCGTCTGCTTGGTGATGAGGGTTTGGTTTTGTAGGGCTTGGGGTTTTGTTTGTTTGTTTTGAAGGTTGAGGTTTTATTTGCTACTCGACTTTCTTAGGTAAAACTACCTCTCTGCAGCTGGGTCTAGGAGCAAAGGGGTTGGTACGACAGCTGGTCCTGGAGGAGAGATGCTGCCGGGAGCACCCAGGCTGCGGAGCTGGGGCTGCGAGCTCCCTTGCGAGAGCCTCAGGGCCGGGGGATGCTTTTCCACCTCCCCAGTCCCTTCCAGTGAGGGAGCTCTGGTGTTTTGAAGGAAGATTAATTAAGCCTTCCCTTTTTGGTTCCAGGCTTGATGATGTTTTTGTCACTTCCCAGTTTCCAAGTGTGCTCCTGGCAGCTCTGGTGGGTGCAAATGCCCGGTTTCCTTTGTGGCCAGGCTCTGGACTGCAGTGTCCTGCACAAAGGATGCGGGCATGCAGCTTCCTCCCCTGCAAAATCCCAGGACCAGGAGCGTGTGAAGACCCGGCAGCCTCGTGAACACCGACCTGCTCTGTTGTAACCGGGAGAGGAGGCTTTGACAACACTATTCCTCTTCCGTTCATCCCCTGCCAGCAGCCGCGGTGGGCCAGAGCTGCTCCGAGGGGCTCGGGGGCAGCCCGGTGTCTGCAGGCAGCTCTCCTGCTGCCTTGGAGCCTGGAGAGGGTTTGTCCTGGAGCTGTTTCAGGACAGCTGAACTCTTCTTCCTGTTGCTTCCCTTAAATGAAACGTGCCGGTATTAAATCTACACTAACGAGGCCAGTGCATGAGACCCATCAGAGTTGGGATCTTCACAGGCAGCGACAGAGCCAGCAACCAAAACAGCTTCTCCTCTTTCCTGCTCCTCTGGTTTTACCGCAGGATTTTCCTTTTCTTTCCTCATCGCTGAGGACTTGCTGGGCCTCCGCTGACTCCTGCCATGTTTCGGAGGGGTCCCCGCTGAGCGGACGTTATCGCCTGGGGAGCGATAACTGAGAGCCTGTTCCCACGGCGGTGCCTCTGGTGCAGCCGCCTCCCCGGGAGGATGCTCGTCTCTCCCCACACCTCCTGCTGCTGCCGTTCGTCTCTGCTGGCTCCGTGGTGCAAAGCACGGCGCCAGGTGACACGGATGGCCCATTCCAGATGCTTTTCCAAGCTGGGTGCTCATGCAGCAGCATCTCTGCGTGGCGGGGTCCCGCTGCTGGTCTCGGCTGCTGTGGCAGTGGGCAGGGCTGGATGGATTGGGGAGATAATTTAGGTCCAGAACTGGGTGAGCACCCAGCAAACAGGAGGGAGCTGAGATTCACCAGGGAAGGGAGAGCAGCAGGTGCTCCTGAGGAAGCCCAAAACCATGTTTTGGGGTGTGGTGACACATGAAAGAGACTCAGCAGTTGTTATTGCCCCCGCCAGCAAGCACCCAGGGACAGGCTCACTCTCTTGGCTTGAAAACTTCCTGGGGGATTTGTGATGTTTGTCTCCTGCCCCTGAGGAAGAGGATGGGAGCCCTCATCCCAGTAAAGCCCTGACTCCTCATTCCTGCATCACTGGCAGCTTCCTAAACCCCAAAACACGAGGTGAGATGCAGCGGCTGGGCAGTGCAGCGTCCCACGCCCTTGCTCTTGGTTTGCGCGCCAATTGCCTGGCTTGGAAAGGAGAGTTTGGGAAAGTCCAGTGCGGGGCACTGGAATACCTGGGCCATCCAAAGGAAGCGTCCATCGCTTCAAAGGAGAGGGTGAGCACCCCCACCTGAAGACGGGACGGCTCGGGCAGAGGAGCACAAGGTGTGGAGGCTTCATCGGGAGCGTTGAAGGTGGGTGGAAGCCAAATTGCTCCATCCCACAAAGCGGGAACAAGCAGATAAGCAGCAGAATTGGAAAGCAACCGGTTGCAAAAAGCTAGAAGGAACCATTTTTTTCCATGCTGGCACTATGTCCCGGTGCTCAGCCAAAACTGTGGCAAGTGGTTTTTTAAGGAATTTGACATTTATGCTCATGAGAGGGGTGGCACAACTGCTCCAGTGGCCGGGAGCCTCTGCTCGTCCCCCCGGGGCTGTGTCGCCGGCCAAGCAGGCAGCGTCCAGAGCCAAGTGCTGGGCCAGGGCTCCCAGCCCGGGGCCAGCTCCCTGCGCTCCTGTGGGTGCGAGCAGCTGGGGCTGGCCCCATGTGGGTGCTGGGGTGGGTTCAGCATCTCTTCTTGGGTGCAGACTCTGTGCAAGGTCCAAGGGGCAAGGTCAGCGCTGGGGAGCCCCGCGCGTCGCGGTGTTTTGGAGGGAGAGAGGTAGTGGGTGTCCTCTGGAGCATCGCTGCTGGGATGGGGACGGGGGCTCGGCAGCGGCCGAAGGAAGCCAGGGCTGGAGCGAGGAGGGGGCGTGGGCGCGTGATTCACGGTGATGACTTCATTGGCAAATGGGATTCATCATCGTTCATTTCTTTAAAACCTGAGTCAGAGGCAGCAGACGGGAAAGGCCGTTAGAGCCGTGCGGGGAGGTCAAACGCCAGCGGGGCCCTGCCGGGGCAGCGGGAGGGATGGCCAGGGCGAGCTGCGGTGCGTTCCCGCACCGGCACTGGGGTCACCCGCTCCGGGACACGCTGGGTGGG
>NW_009635695.1:17117-17540 GCF_000690535.1 Cariama cristata | reverse complement strand
GGGCGGAGCTGACGGTGCTACAGCCGGTTCCCTAAGTTTGTGTTCCGAAACTGGGTATTAACATTTGCTGGTGAACGATTACCCCCGCGATCACCGACTGCAAACTGCCATCAACCGGCTGGTACTGCTTGCTGAGTTACGCGGCTTTTTAAAAAAGTGAAAGGAATCAGAAAGGCAATAAAAATGCCCACTGACCAACTCAGACTCTTCCCTAAGACATTCGTCTCAATCAGGTCTAAAAGTCTTATGATTTTGTCCGCAGTCCAACAGTCCATCCCTATTCGAGTGAGTCATGCCAGCCTGCTACTAACCTCATTGACACCAGTAACAATTTCCCCTACTCCAGCGCTCCCCATCCAGAATTTGTCTGTGTGCAGGTGCAGGGATGGGTCCTGCGGGGGGAAGCTCACTGTTAAAGCAAAA
>NW_009635695.1:11816-17086 GCF_000690535.1 Cariama cristata | reverse complement strand
GCAAGAAAGGGAAAGGGGAGCCATGAGAGTGAGACAACTTGCTGAAGAGTATAGCATAGGCAATCGGCTGCCAATTTGCCAACAATTTCTCTCACGTCTCGGATTAGTGTCCCTTCACCAATGCCAAACAGGTACATCAACATTCATCCTCAAATGAACAGATAAACAATAAAATATGTTCTGCCAGAAATCAAGGAAGATACGAAACTATGTTTTCTCTTTCACATAGTTTGCATCTATCTGACCAAATGCAAAGTCTGTTCTGCGAATATATGACTCCCATGTGTTTAACACTTTGCTTTCATAATTTACAATTTGTTGAGCAGTTCAGTAAATATTATTTATACGTTCTGAAGCAACCCAAGCTACAGGAGTTGTTCTTCAGAAGCACATCTTGGAAGCAGATCCTTCAGGTAATGGAGCACATTCTGCAGCATACCAACGCCATCAGTCTCAATGAAAATCCATCGGCGGACTAGCTCTGGATTGAGCCCTTGAGGTATATTTTACAAACACACTAGTTTGATGATCTGTGTTAGCATAGTAGCCAGCGGCACTTGTGCTGGGAACAGGGTTGCATCATGCTAGAGACTGAATAACCTTTCAATAAGCATAATTTTTGTCCTTAAGACTGTAGACAAACTGAAATCAAAGTGTGAGCAGCATGTGAGATTGACACCAGAGGCACACAGACTGTAGCATGAGAAATGAAACAATAATAACCCCACAGTTTAACTGAACTGCCATAACAATCCTATAGCAGACCTGCACTGTCTGGATCTAGAACCAGACCACAACTGAAGTTTCATCCCAGCCGACAGTCCCCATTTATGATGTCTCCTAAACTGTTGTGAGAGATCCTCTATTTGTTATCACTGTCTTGGAAAACAACTTCAATGCGCCATTGTAGTTCCCAGCCTCAGGGACAGAGGGTGTGCAAAGCATGGTGCCTGCCCCTAAACCACAGCGGTGAAACTTGGTGGAAACTGGAAGAGTGGCCTGGGATAGGTCTCATTCAATAACGTGCCTTCAGTGTGCAGACATCTGCTTTGCCCATCACAGGCTGACTGCTAGTAAACTTTTTTTGGTCCCAATACTTCTGCCAAGCCATTCCTGACAATCCTGTACACTGTATAGACTGAATCATCCAGGTTGAGTAGTGATACGGTAAACAAAATGTGCTGTTTTGAATTGTTTTCCATTTAATTTCCAATTTTGTTTCTGCAGTAGAGGCTGAATATGCCAAACAGAACTCTGTGAATTCTTTAAGACTTCCAAAAATTATTCAAAGTTCAAGTTCCTGAAGCTGAAGAGCTTCAGCCAAAGTTGTGCAGCAGTACTCTGGATACTTATTCTGCCTGAAGGATTTTTCCAGAGCTTGCTTTCATATAGCCCTCATTTTTCCCCTGAACTTTTAAAGTTAATAGCAAGCAATTTTTAATAGTTTCAGCTCATGAATCTTGGTGTATTTATTCAACAACATAAAAGAGCTGCTCATCATCCAGTTTTGTTAATGTCTCTTAGCTCTAATCTTGACCTACTCTGTGAATATTTTATTTATCGACAGTGGGATATGCAGACAGCCTCATCTCAGAGGGGTTTCAAACACAGGCTCAGTCCAAGAAGATGCAGCTTCTCTAGGGCATCCCCACCTTCCCCATTTTTGTTTTTACCAGCTACTCTGTTCCTCCTGAAAGGTCTTCCAAGTTTCATTTTACTTGACAGTATTTCTATCTTTCTTTCATCGAGAAACATTGCCAACAGCATATACTTACTATTAGTTTCTCCTTTCTCCTGCAAACTATGACTAGAAATTATGCACACAAGTCTTGCAGCATTATTGGGAATTGTCCATGATGGTATGACTCATTTCTCAGCTGAGATTGCAAAAGCTTTGCAAGCTGGGACTTTGCATTTTTCACATCTTTCAATAAAAATAATCTAGGAAAAGAGACAGTCTCGAGCATCAAGGAAGGAGAAGGGACAGAAACCGTGAAAGTAAGTTGAGCACATATCACTAGCTTCATCGAGGAGCACACACAATAATGTAATTTTGTTACACTGGGCTTCCTGGTGCTTTATGGCACTTCTGATTTAGAGAACAGGTGGAAGTGTTAAGTGGACGAAAAGCTGGACATGACCCAGCAATGGGCGCTTGCAGCCCAGAAAGCCAACTGTATCCTGGGCTGCATCAAAAGCAGTGTGACCAGCAGGTCAAGGGAGGTGATTCTCCCCCTCTGCTCCGTTCTGGTGAGACCCCCCGTGCAGTACTGCCTTCAGCTCTGGGGACCCCAACACAAGAAGGACACGGACCTGTTGGAGTGAGTCCAGAGGAGGCCACGAAGACGATCAGGGGGCTGGAGCACCTCTCCTGTGAAGACAGGTTGAGAGAGTTGGGATTGTTCAGCCTGGAGAAGAGAAGGCTCCGGGGACATCTTATAGCAGCTTTTCAGTAATTAAAGGGGTCCTATAAGAAAGATAGGGACAAACTTTTTAGCAGGGCAGTAAGACAAGGTGTAATGGTTTTAAACTAAAAGAGGGTAGATTCAGACTACATATAAGGAAGAAATTTTTCACGATGAGGGTGGTGAAACACTGGCACAGGTTACCCAGAGAGGTGGTAGATGCTCCATCCCTGGAAACCTTCAAGGCTAGCTTGGACAGGGCTCTGAGCAACCTGATATAGTGGAAGATGTCCCTGCTCATTGCAGGGGGATTCGACTTTATGACCTTTAAAGGTCCCTTCCAACCCAAACTATTCTATGATTCTGTGATTAAACCCTTAATGTCAACATCTGAGAATGCCCTTCAGCCAAAAGACAAAAAAAAACCCAAAAACCAAACAACAAAAAATGCAACCAAAGAGAGAACCCACATAGAGCCACAGAAAAGTTTTTTCTCATTTCATTCTAAAACATAACATGATGTTTCATAGTTGCATATAGAAAGAAACTAGCCATTTATACCCTCCACCTCTTGCTATACCTTTACAAGAAGCTCAGGTGGGTGGGCTCCCAGCAAATTCTGAAACTACTAGGACATAAGTTGTCTGCTTTCAGGATTGCTGCAATACTGTTTGCAATACCAGAGAAATGCTGTACCAAACAGCCACTGCCTGAGAAAACCAACATCAAATGACAGCAAATAGAGACTTCCACTGCAGGAGAAATTAGTTCAAGGGCAAACATTACAGGCTTTAAAAGAAGCAAATTGACCCAGGAGAAGTGAAATAATCCTGCCTGCAGAGTGGCACAGGCTTCCCCCAGAGAGCTACAGAGCCATGTGGACTGCCTGGGGAGGCTCGGGTCACCACCCTGAGACCCCAGGTCAGGCTTGACCACAGTGCCACCCCAGAGCTGCTTCAACTCTGGAAAACCTCCAGGAAGACACTAAGGCTGCTACAAATTCCCACAAGGAAAAGAAACCATGGCAAGAAATGGGCAGAGCTTGGAGGCGAGGGTGGAAAAAAGAAGACAACTCCCAACCTCTCTAACCTCTCTAACCAACCCTCGAGCCGGCCATGGCTATTTTGACTCTTGGCTCACCGTGCAGTCTCAGAGCAGGTGCTGCCTCCCTCTGCCCACGACATATTTACAGATTGAATTTACTTTATTGTTTTCTTGTCATGCGCCCAAGGTCCACCTTCTGCCCAGCTCTTTGTCTCTACCTCTCCCCCAGCTGTTACCTTCTCAGCATCTCATCAGCATACACTTTCAATTCCCTTTGAGACTATTTATAAAGGTGTAAAGGAACATAAATTCACAATTTTCCCCCAAATATATCAGAGATTTGACTACTTTGTGGCATACTAAAACTGGACTCATACAAAGAGGCTTTGAAAAGGTCAAATTCTGTGAAAATTCAGTTTCTAACTACATTATATTCGGCTGTGCTTATACTCTTGTTGCGTTCATTTTGTCAGGCTATACTAACAAATGAGTTTGCTGATATTATTTATGGGATAGTAAATCTTATGTGAAACAACATAAAATTCATACTAATGAGCAGAAATCCATCACTGATCTGTATGTTCAGTCAAAACAAAAATAAATATCTGAGACTGTGAATACCAAATTCTTAATAAGTCCTGAAGATACACAATTTGAGGATTAAGTTATTCATAAAATTTCCACTGACTTCAAATAATAAGTACATATGGCAAATTTGTAACTCATTTGTGGTTAATTTGTAAATAGGAAAAGGTAAAAATTGCCATATATGTGATTCTTTCAATTTATTTCGAATAATAACCTCCCAGTTTTAATCAATTTAGACTCTTGAAAGTTTCCTTATGAAGCCCACTTCAATTAGTTTTGAGATTTTATCACATTCCAAATTGATTTATGCTGATATGATTTTCCTGCAGTCAGTGGAGCTAAACTGATTTATTCCTGATGAAGATGTAGCCTGCAACAAGGTACTAGAGATGGGTTGCACAGAAAGCACTGACAGCTGGAGGTGCCTGCGGTGGTGCCCCTGGGGCAGGGGAGCTCTGACTGGTAGAGAATTCATGTGGTAATTTCCATCACACCCTGGGTCACGGTTCCCCTGCACATCCAGCAAAAGAAGGAATTGTTGGGTGTGATACAATATGGCATGGAGGTGACACAGCAGAATGCATTGCACCTATCTCATTTTATTTTGAGCATCTGAGGGTCACAGGATGGGAATCTGTGGATTTCTCCACCCTCCATCCCTTCAGCACAGGGAGAACTTGAACTTTGCAGTGAAGGTGTCACTCCTGTAATATATCCAAAATGTACTAACAGGTGATTTCATGTCATCAGGCACTCAGTGAGGGATGATTTATTTTTATAGAAACCTTTTTACAAAATCTTTGCAGTATCAGCCAATTAATGGAATTGGAAAGAGAGAGGGAAAAGTGAACACAGAAAGCAAAACCAGAAAGATAAATGAAGAAATGAAATCCAGGAGGAAATCAGCGAAGGAAAATAGCAGAGGAAAAGGAGACAATTAATAAATACAATTAAGTATACTTGAAGCTGTTAATGCATATAGTGGCACTGTGGTCATCAGAAGGCGGCTATGGCATTCAGTAGAGATTGTCAGCTTTTGTGATTGAAGTCTGCTAGAAAAGAGTTTGTCATTAGATGTCTGCCCTTGTTCTGCCCTTACATCACCTTCTTTCTTATCCCCATAGCCCTCAGCCATGCTGCCATTCAGTTCCTTTGGGGTTTTATCCCCTGTACTCTCCTCTTCTGCCCCCTCCCAGCCACATTTCTGCTTCTTTCACCAGCCCTATGGCTTGT
>NW_009635695.1:0-11785 GCF_000690535.1 Cariama cristata | reverse complement strand
GGGGGGACCCGGCTCCCCCAGCCAGGCCTTCTGCACCCAGCGGCGGGAGTGGGCTTGCCTCACTGTCACTCACAGGTGATACTAAAGACAGCAGAAGGACGGTTGTAACACGCTCCCCGCTTCCCCAATTCTGCATGAGCAGGCTCCCAGAGGAAAGGGAATTAATTTCTTCCAACTCCCGCAGTTATCGTTGTTGTGTGCAACCCTTTCAGAGGAAAGCGTGGGGAAAGCAGCCGGGTACAGAGCGCTGCCCCCCACACCGTGCTGGGAGGTGATGTGCATCCCTTAAGTGCACATCCAGGAGCCACCGCAGCCTGTCATACAAGCTCTTGGTCTTGGAATTTATGATTAATTGCAATTTGTGCTGTAAACAATCTCAAAAGATTGAAACCTCTTTTTAACCACATGCTATGTCCTTCCACTGCCAATCTAAATACACAAAATAAGGAGGGGGCCGGGAGGCACTGACAGTGGGGGTGGTTTGCCCAGCACAAGTCAGTGGTGGTGGCAGAAGCAGAATGCAGTTCTCCTGCCCTCCTCTGTCTATTCACTGAGATTGTCCCCCAATAAAACGAATAATTTATAGCTCTGCATATTGCTAAACCATTACAGCTCTGGGCTTTTACTCTGGATCATAAAAGTACCTCAGAGAGTTGAATCAATTCTGTCCAATGACATATCATCAGATGTCTTTTGTGCCAACAGTCTTTTCTCCCCCACTCTGTACCCCACACCCCTGGCAATGACTCACTGATTTTCGAAGAAAGGGAGAGAAAAAGAATGAGTAGGGAATAGTAACGTTGTTTCTTTAGATCTGGATTACTAATGCAGACCTTGGATTTGTCTTATGGGTGGTGTTTGGCTTCTAGCAAAGTTAGTGAGTACTACTGCTCTGCATCGATGTCGGGGAAATCAGATTGACAGCACAGATCAATGGCTCAGATGCAAAAGCCTTCTGCATGCAGGCTAAACAAAGATCTGTTAAAATGAACCGTATAATCCACGTCCAGAGAGCTGAAATTCTGAGAAACAAGCTAGTATTTAAACCAGACCCTCGGTGTGAATAAATCTCAGTATCTTCAGCTGGAACTGACAGAAAAGATCTAGTGGATTTCCTAGAAAAATGACAGTCTGCTATTTGGGAGCTGCCAGAGAATGAGGATGTTTCCTGTATTGATTGATGCTATAAAATACTCACCCACAACCAACTCAAGGGTACTCCTTCCAAGAACACAATGCTTGTGACTTTAGTGGAAAAGAGAGATAAGGAGAAGATCCTTCAGGCAGCCTGGAAAGAGAGAAGCATTGAATTCCAAGGGCAAGTGATAACAATTTCTCCAGACTTCAACCAAAAGATACAAGAAAGAAGGAATTGGTAGAACTTTAAAAAGCCTTTGTAGATTTTAAATCCAAGGCTGTCATCTCTTCTGAAACTGGGAGTTCTACATGAAAATAAAGATTACCTCCTCTGGGATGCAGATTGAGGGAAACAGTTTGCAACAGATATTACCCTTGTTGTTGCCCCGGGGTGTTCAGATGGATTAATTCCTTGCATTTTTCTGGCAGAGCCCAGGTAACGAGTCCCAGCGATGTACACTCTGTGCAGAGGGACCCGTGGGAGTTACAAGCAGCCCACCAAGCCTACTCCATCACGGGGACGGAGACAGATGGTACAGCTGCCAAAGCTGGCGGGGCCGAGCATCTGGTAAACGTGTTGATTTAAAGCAGTTCTTAAGCAGTGGCTGCTGCTGTGGCTGAGACGGGCACAGTTCAGAGCTGCTTCCCTGGCCCGAGCCCATGGGGGAGCCGGGGAGGTATGACCACAGCCTCTTCTTGGAAGAGACTACCAAATATTTTAGAAGATGAAGAAAAGCAGCCTCCCTTCTGGGCAACCTGTCAGAGATTGCTGATATCAGGGAGGGAGTCAGCACTGTGGAAGGTTACTGCTACCACTATTTCACAATGATATCTAGATTCCTCTAGGAAGGCTCTGGTCAGGCTTTTATTTTATTTCTTGGCTTTGTCAGTATCTTCTGTCTCTCCCTTTCTCTTTTGAATAAACAATGTCTGGTTTAAATATAACTATAGTTCATCTTCTGTCTATTCATAGACAGAGATGAGTAACGATTTTGCTGGGGTACAAAGAGCACCCCGGGAGAGTTTACCAGCCCAAAGCTGAGACTACAGCTTTTGTGGCTACACCCCAGCTAGTTTTAGACTGGCAGTGTGGAGCACTGGGCATGTTGTTCCCTGTTTTTATTTGAAGTCTGAGACAGTTTTTGTCCCCATTTGTCTATAATTGTGTTGGTACTGAGTGATAGCACACTGCTTAAGGGCCACATAAATATAACCTTAATGATACCAAGTCATCAGAAGAAGACGAGTGGGAGGGGACTGTGGAAAAGATTACAGGCTTGCAAAAAGTACTGCAGTTTTAAAATCTGCATAGACAGCCCCCGAAAAGACCACGAGCCTGCTACTAAATACTGCTGTCATGCCCAAGAAAGAGAGCACCCATGAGCTAGGAGGCCATATTACCTCAAAAACCAAAGCCATTCCCACAAATGCAATGGGAGGCGGCCCCTCAAATCCATAGATACTTTTGAAAAGTACACCACACCACTCTGGAGGTGTAATTATTTATAAGAAGAATTAATTTCAGAAGAAAACAAATATTTCTTGTGTGTGTCAAGCCCGCGATGCTAGAACATTACTGCTGACAATGCTGTCAGGAAAACTCTCCCGGTATGCCTCATATGAAAAGCTAAGTGAGACAGCATGCTTGGTGGTCAGATACTGAGGATCCTGGAGAATCAATTTATAACTGTAAACCTTGTTAGTTTTTACAGCTGAAAGCTTCTCCTTCACCAAGAAATCCCTGTGAAGTGGCCACCCTGCCAACAGCAGTGAGATCACTCTGCTTCTGCCAGCCCTTTCTTGGATAAAAGCTTTGCAAACAAGGCCAGAGTTTGCCTGTGTCTTTTAGTCATACAGTCTCCTCCACCCTATAGGTCCCTTCATTTCTGTGACTTTTGGTTTATCTAAAGAATCAATGCTTGATATAGTAGGACCTGGTTTACACCATAAGAACTGAGGAAATTTTTGCATGTTGATAAAATTTGACATGTTTTATCTGTGCCCTGCCATCAGAGTACTAATGGGAATCCAAATGTTTTTAGAACTTTTTAACTGCCACACAAACCATCAGGAGAGATACCCTATCTTTAAATCAGAAAATAGCTTCTTTACTGCTATCTTATCAAACAGCACCACATAGTCCTACAAAATGTATCCCTGCCGAACTACTAATGGGGAGATGTTTACGTACTAGGGGCGAAGCTATGAGACCTGATTTGGGTAATCATAAGAAATGTGGAAAGCAAAGTGTGGTGGAGAAGGAATTCCAGAACTGATCTGAAGAGGAAAGAAATTGGGATATGAAGGCTCCTTCTAAAAAGCACCAGGAGCACGGATAACAAGGCTTGATGAATATGGGTGGAAGAGATGATGACTAAGAAAGTGATTATTTCACTGGTACATAGAAGATCATGAGAAACTTGTTAATATTAATTGTATTTATCAGTTTGCCATTCCCCCATCATTTATGTTAAACAAAATATGTAACAATTTATGTAAGTGCAGACAAAGAAAAGCTAAAGGTTTGTGAATTAAAGGAAGCACACGTGCACTGCCTATATTTATATGCAATACAAAACTTTACCCTGAGACAGAATAATGGGAAAAGTCAACAGATTTTGTTTAAAAAAATAAAAGAAATGAGAAAGTTTTGGAGATATTTATGCTTCTAACAATCCAAGAGTATTGGCATAAAGTATATAATTATATATGAATTTATAATTTTCTGGTTACTCTTTAAAAGGTGTAGTTGATTCTTACTTTGAGAAAGAAGTAACAGTAATAATAATTGTCAAAAGTACAGCTCTGATCCTCAGCCCTTGGTGTTTTAGTGATCTCATAGATGAAGAAAGGCACTGCTCTGCCCCATAAAGTGCATTGACTGCAGTAGGCTGATGGGACTTTACCCCCCTCACCTTCTTTCGCTCCTTTATTTTTCTCGCTTCAGCTGTCACATACTCATCCTCCCTCTCATCCTCCACGTCTTCCTTTGGTTTTGACACAGTGGATACCCACCTCCATCCACCCTGTGAGTGCCAGCCATTGCTGCCTATTTTACTTTTTGCCAGAAGCATCTTCCGTCTCTCTCCTGCGTTGCCCCTGGGCTTGGGAGATGTCTGAGAGAACCCTAACTTCCATCCTTAAAACCCCTTTGCCTTCGTGTCTGTAAGACAATCTGACATTGTTAAGGTGGCTGGTACGTGGATAACTTTGTCTAGCACCTGCAACGATTGTCTTGTTCCTTCAAGCCTGTCTATATCCCTCTGACTCATAGGGCATGTGGGGTTCACTCCTATTAATTCTCTGCATGTGTACAGCTCCTGGGACAAGCCTCTGACCAGAGCTGGGAGGCACTACCTCAGTAGTCTTTATATTGTAGCAGAAGCATGTGGTCTTTGTGTGTAAGAAAGCCCACTCCAGATTTGAAAGTTTAAATATAAAAAAGACAGAGTGTTTAATCCTTGCCTTACAGAATATCCACTTGGATTTAGGAGCCAGCTCAGAGAGCCTTGTTCACTTGCTGAGTTCAGCATGGCTGTAATGTGCTTAGTTACAGTCCTGCTCTTGAAAAATTGATTCCACTTTCAGAAATATTACCGATTCTAGGGGCATTCACCACTGTAAATATAAGGACTATTGCAAAAACCTGGGAACCTCGGTCATCTTAAGCGTCCTTTCCAACCTAAATATTTCTATGATTCTATGCAATCTTGAAAACCATGGTCAGCTTTATAAAGGGACTCATCAAGTGTTCTAGTTCATGTGAAGGGAAGGAGCACAAGCCCCTGATATCTGCAGGCTCATTTCACCCAGACTACTCTAGTCCAGGAATATCTCAAAAGAAGAAATTTTCTTACAAATTTTTGTATACTTGTTACAAACCTGTTGGAAACAACATTAAAACCCAACCTTCCTCAGTAGCTCATCCTTTTCTGGTTTGTTTTTAAGTACGGCTGGCATTCCATAATGCGCTTCCTCCTTCTCCTGAGTTGATTGTGGCCAGCACTGAAGATATATCCAGAACTTCACACCTGAGAGAGACTCTGAGCCAAGTAGCTGTCAAGGCACCATGGGCCCTAAGACTCCTTCGTCCAGGACCATAAAGTGGAAAGGTGACAACCCTGTGTGTCCCTTGATAAACAAACCTTTGTAGGACTCTACATGGCAGTCAGGAGGTGTGGGCCAGCACTTTTGGATCTAGCCGAGCTAGCACCAGGGTTGTGCAGGCAAGGGGTGAGTGCCTCTTTCCTGTGTACAGCCGTGCTGAGGTCCATGCCGCTGTTTCTTCCCGCATTGCTAGCTAAAGGACACTGGCTGAGAGGTATGTACTGCATACTGTGAAAAGATTTTTAAAATCCCATCCATTTTTCTACCCAAACTATAGGAAGCATAGAAGAGTAGAACAAGAAAGAGGGGGAAAGGAAGAAATCCTTCCCTTCAACTTTAAATGGTCTTTTTGAAGACTGTTTTTAGTGTGTATAATAAGTTCGAATTAAATATTAGGGTTTTTTATTTGCCTGACTTTTGTTACTGTGTTGCTGTCCCTTGCAGGACCAGGTGTGGGAGCATCCCGTGACCATTGTACCCTGTGTCAGGCTGGTTATTTCTGTGGGAGGGGAATGTGGCAGGTCCAAGTGATAGTGACGGAACCCAGGAACTTCTCAGACCCTGGTATCTGCCACCATGAGCACACAGTGCTTTATTCTGATCTTGCTTTTTATGATAAAAATTCAGACCAGTATGTGCATATGCAGTGACAGCAACAGCAAGCAATTAACCGGAACCCAGCTGGGCTTACAAGCCACTCTTCCCTGCTGTACAGCCTAGTTAAACATGTCCCTAAATATAATTTGCTACTAAAGAGAAGATAGGAGAAAAATACATAGCATATGTTAGTCATGTCACTTAGTGTACTCCTTAAAGATTCTCATAAGAAATAGTGAGGAGGGCACTATAAGAACATGAATAGAATAGAATAGAATAGAATCTAGAATAGTCTAGATCATGGCGCTCCATAAAATGAAGAGATTTAAAACCTCAGAGAAAGAAATCTGTTTTTTAAATTTAAAACAGTGTTTAAAAACTTCTGTTAATCTTCATCTGGCCGCTAGATGGGGATCTTGAGTCAGCCATGCCAGAGACTCCTTTATCCTGCTTTTTCTTTATTTTAATCTATTTTATCATGGACAAAGTACATACAATGCAAGTTTACTCTTCAGGCATTTATATTTTTACTCAGTTTTTTTTTAGGGGGAAGGGTAATCTACAGTAAATAAATACTTACTTTTAAACATACAAGTTTATTTAAGGTTACACTGTGTCTTTCAAAACAGCAGGGAATGCATATGGAACTGTAGGCACATGTTCCTCTTCCTCCTAATTATTTGTTTAATTCCAATGGCACATTGCAATTGTTTTCTCACTTTTCAGTGCAGGATGCGGTTTACGGTGACAATTGTCTTACCGCCGTGTAGCACAGATTATGACAAGGGGAAAGACAGTGGAGTCGCTCAGTTGCGGCAGTACTAATGACCCAAGCATTGTTATTTCCATAAATGGGATCTTTGTGTTCTAACTAAACCTGAGTGATACAACTGTGAAAGCCGCTTTCCTTCAATCTTTCCCAAATCTCCGTATGACTTCTACACACAATAATAAATTAATCTCTCTTGTTAACACGTTGTTGTTTGTTTAATAATCTTTTATGCGATGTCAAGCTCAGCCATAAAATGTGAATCATATTTTAAGCCATTGTCTTAAATAGTTCCTTTCTTGATGGATTCTTTCTCCTCCCTTCAGTAAACTGGGCTCTGCAAATTGCTTTGCAGAGTAGCACATACAGCACTGACCTGAAGCCTTCAGACCCTGCTACGGACTGGCCTTAACTAAAATGGGTTTGGCTGTCTCAGCTCATTTCATAGGGACACGCTAGCCCACACCATGTAACATGTGGTTTGGGATTATTGCCAGTCTGTGCCCAGAAGATACCCGGAAAGGAATTAGTGAAAGGACTGAATGACTTCTTGCTGCATCTGTAGAGACAGGGTATATTCAAGGTGAAATGGGATCATTCCTCAGGCAGCAGAAAGGAGAGACAGTAAAAAAAAAACAACCCTGCAGTGGGTCTGTTGTTCTCATGCCATTAATGTTGGAACACTCTGTACCAAAACATGCCGGTGGAGGAATAATTCATGCTGCAGAGAAACAAGCCAAACACCGAATCAGTTCTTTTAAAAGGATCAATTTTTAGAATGTATTATAAATAAACAATTGTTTCTCGATATGGGGAATGATTTTATTTGATGGCACACAGTGCTACTTCTGCAGAGCAGATTGCTCTGTCAGAGCAAAGGGAAAAAATAATATATTAAAGACATGAGATGCATGAAAAATGTCATTAAATAAGTCTTTACTAGCCTTGAAATGGGGATGGTTTGCATAATTGATTAATCATAAGGGGACATTTTTGGTCACAGAAATTATCATTAGTAGAGCTCCAAAGTTAAATAATCTTTATACTAATAAAAAATGCCATTTTCCTCTTAGATCTTTCCAAGATCTCTTCTTTCTTTTAGTCTCTCTGACTTTTACAGGCCTTAATAATTGAACGATATTTAACTAGAAGTGTGGGTGATGAAGCCATTGTGAGCAAATTTATCCCCACGGCACTGAGCAAGTGCAGCAGCACGCTCGGGCCCAATCCTGCGAGCTCGGCCGCACCAGCAGTTCGGATCTGGGCTTTTGCCTCCAAACTCGGTGCAATGGGAGCTGCTTGAATGTCCTGCTTTTAAAAGAAAAAAAAAAAACATGCCAAGCAGCATTTTTGTGTACCCTTTTTCATTGCAGTGTTAAAAGGCAACTCTCCTGATTGTTCTGAAAATTATTCTGACAGATAGTTTCACCCCCTTGTGAAACTGTGGGCTTGACAAACATGTACACATGCTTTGTGAGACAGTTTGTGGTCCATTAGGATAAGTGTCACTGCATCTAATTCAGAGATACAAGAATAAGTATTTTTTTTTATTGCCAAGAATTTAATTAGGGGAAACAGCTGTAAGTATACAGTTCTGAGAAGGATTTTCTTTGGCCTGCTTTCTTTAAGGCTGTTTTACATTGAATAAAGCAGGGATTGCCTGGAGCAGTAATGGGTTAACCAAGGCTTACCATACCTGATTTCATCAACGAAAAATAAATGGAGTATGGGTCCTAGCCTGGTCCCACACAATGAAGTGGCCATCTTCTCTACCTCTCGTTCACTGTAAACCCTTCAGGAGGTGCAAACGGTTGGAAATCAAGTCTGTGACAGAAGGAGGATTGCAGGTGTTTGGCATCATACAAAAGACTTTCCTATCTGGTATTTTGCTATGGCCACTTTAATTTGGTTTATTTAACTGGGAAATGATCCTTAAACTGAGACATATAGTACCTTCTTATCAAATGTACTTCTCAGGAGATCTCTAATCAAATGTTGCAGTACACTGCAGACAGGAAAATGTGGTCAAAAGCTCATTTATAACTCAATTTTTTTAAAGTGAAAATAAGGGAGTATTCATATACCTGAGTAACATATTGTAATGGCTTCCAAACATACCAGCGTAAAATTAATCCTATTCTGTAAAACTTTCTGGTTTGTGTTTGTGTATTTATATACAGAACATAATATGTATATAAACACAAGCTCACTATTCACACTAGGTTATGTGTGTACTGAACATAATTACACAGAATTGAATATAGATACATATAGGAAATATATTGTGTAAATATTTAAAGGACAATGCAATGGACTTATTTAAGAGAGAATTTCAATGCATTTAAATATTAATTGTTGTACAAAATCAAGAATTCCTTCATGAGTAATAGCGATCATATTTATAACTGTATCGCAATGTGAGGAACTGTTTTCTAAATCTGTAGTTATAGTTAGCCGAATTCAAAGCTGAATCTAAGGGTTTTGGAGCAAACCAGATTCTGAGTTTCTTACTAGTTGTTTTTAGTAGAGTGGAACCAGAGGAATGCAGAGATCTACATCTTTTGAGATTCCAAGGGGCAAATTTATATATGCCTTTGGCTATAAAGAACACAAATGATGACTACTGAATACCATAACTAGTATTTAAAAAGCCCTCAACATTCTCCTCCAAATTTGCTTCTATTCTTCCTATATTTTGTTAGTTCAATTTCTCAATCTGAGATAGATATATATATTTAATTTATTGAGGTTTATTTCATTATCTCATAGGTATGTAAAGCAAGTTTGTTTTAATTCTGTATATGTTTCAATTTAAAAAAAAAATTTGTGTGCTTTTTTATGAAGCTTTAATGATGGCTGTATTGAAGTTAATCTCTTTCTGCCTCTGTTTTGGTACTCTGTTTTTCTCTATCAGCCTGCATTGGCTGTTCATTATTATCAAATATTTGTATAAACAGGAACATATTACAATGCTGCAATATGCTCAACCAGTGTGACATATATTTATTTTGCATTTTGCATCTGAGGTTTTGTGGTAATTTAGTCTCTAGACCTGCAGCTGAGATGGTATGACTGCATTAGAGGTGCACAGACACCCCTCCCTTCTGAATTCACCTGCCAGTATGTTTTAATAACAATCCTAACAGCTCATTGAATGCTGTGATTATTTTTTCCCCAAAGAAGTTGTTCAACAGATACATCCTTTTTTTCACTTCATCTTTTCCTTGTGCTCTCCAGTTCAAGAAAGCTTCCCACCTTCTGTATTTAGGCAAGTTCTGAAAAGCACACTTTAATTTTGACAGGCTCAAGCATTTTTCTGAGCTTGGTGTGAATATTCCTAGGAAGTGAATAATTATTTAATATTTACATTATGAATGTGTGACAGTATGCATACTATCATGACATTTACAAGAATCAAATATTTACAAACACAGTCATAAACTGTGTAAACCCATGTAGAGTACTAAAAATCCATTGGATAACGATGACTTTCAATCACAAAAAAACAGGTTGCCTTCAGACTAGTGACCTAGATAAGATGGGATCTGTATTCTATTATCACTCCCTAAACTACCTAGTCAGGCACGGTACTTTATCGCCTTTCATATCCCAGTGTGTTATAATATGCTGCTAGATCATATAGCACAGGATACTGCAGCCTAACATGTTATTCCTGTATTTATTATGCTTTATATTTACTATGCTTTTACGAGAAAGATGTCTAGCCTATTGATCTTGTTGCAAACTATAAGAAAAATGAAATAAAAGGGACTTTTCCTGAGACAGTACAATTAAGAGAGTGAAATTTCTCTCCTTGACACGTGGAGCTCCATATAGCCAGACAGGACTGACTCCCATCTACCTCATCATGCACATTCTCCTAATATGTATTAAATGTACATTGATTCAGGCAGCGGCTGATTCAGGAGCCTGAGTGAATTGTCCAGGGAGGGAACAGAATATCTCTACCTGGAAAGACTGGTGCTGTCCACAACCTACTAGGTTAACCTGTTCGTAGAAAGCCCACGTTATTTCTGGCTCAGTTCTGTTCAATACTGATACTTTTCATGGAAAATCTGTTTCCAGTATTGTGCACATGCCACTATCCCCTCTCTTGTCATTGCTGAATGCTGACATAAATCTTTTTCTAATAAAATGAACTATTCAAATTATTTCTTTACTGAATGATGTCTGAAACAGATGTATTTTAATCTGCTGGGCATAGAAAATGAAATTTACATGTCAGTGAGGTCTTTCTGGTTAATAAATGTTTTAAAAGAGGGAAAGTAGGAAGCTAAATATATGTAAAACTGCACTGCTTTGCATAGGGTGTTTTTAGCAGAAAATACAATATTCTAATACTAAATTATATCTTATTTATGAGACAAAAAGTATACATATTTTGTGATAACAAATATCATCCCTGTAGGGGTATCATATAAAATGCTGGAATAAAGTCTGATTTCTCCAGCAATACTTTCCTTGTGCTACTCTCAGTAATATTTCTTTTTTTTTTCTTGTGGGAAGAGTATCTACACAAAGCACTTTGTTTATTATTTGTGTGTGTGTAATTTTCAACTCATTATGTTTTCCTATTATTTTAGCTGTTTACATAGCACCAATTTTAGTACATTACTGCAGGTTTCTCTTACTCTGAGAAAGCCGGATTCAAAGCCCACTGAAATCAGTGGAGAGACCTCGGTAGCTGAAGTTGACTTGCCATCGGGGACGGAGGTTAAGACAATGAAGAGCTGGCTTCAGTGTCCCCTGGAGATTCAGATGGGTTTACAAATAATCATGAACACTTCTAAAAATAGCTGGATATGTTGTTGAAATTTTAAGTTTCCTGTCACAACAGTGTTACACATTTTGTAGCATCATTTGGCAGGCAGGCAAAGAGCATACCTATTAAAAATGAAGGTTTAAACTCAATTTACTTTACTGTTTGAACTGTTGCCAAATTTGATAAAGATGCAACAGCAGAGTTAGCCTAAATTGCTTATATGGACAGCCCACAGAAAGCCCCGCAAAAAGAACGCTGCCTGGCTGCGCTGTACCACATGCCGATATCCTCAATCAGGTCCTTCTCCCAGTCCCTTCCTCCCTCCCTCCTCTCCCTCCCTGGCCCTGGCCGCTCTCCTCCTAATAACAAAAAATAATAATAAATAATAATAA
>NW_009635694.1:0-653 GCF_000690535.1 Cariama cristata | reverse complement strand
ACAGTCGGACATGGACAGAGACAGCCAGATGGACACAGCTGGATACAGTCGGACACAGCTGGATACAGTCGGACATGGACAGACACAGCCGGATACAGTCGGATGGACACGGTCAGACACAGCTGGACACAGCTGGACGGACACAGTCAGGTACAGTCGGACACTGGTGGACATGGACAGACACAGCTGGACGGACACAGGCGGACACAGTCAGACGTGGACAGTCAGAGCTGGATGGACACAGGCGGATGCAGTTGGACACGGACGGACACAGGCGGGCGGACATGGGCAGATACAGGCGGACACGGACAGACACGTACAGACACAGCCGGACAGAGTTGGACACAGCCGGATGGACATGGACACAGGCGGACGGACACAGGCGGACACAGTTGGACACGGACGGACACAGGTGGGCGGACACAGTCAGATACAGTCGGACACGGACAGACACAGCCGGACAGAGTTGGACACAGCCGGATGGACAGAGTCGGACGGACACAGGTGGACACGAGTGGACGGACACAGGTGGATGGACACAGGCGGACCCAGGCGGACGGACCCAGGCGCCGGCGGCCCCTCACCACATGACTTGAGCCCCCTCCTCAGAGACCTCGGCCTCCAGCACCACGCGGTCGCCCACGAAGACCTGC
>NW_009635693.1:9028-11770 GCF_000690535.1 Cariama cristata | reverse complement strand
TAGCTCCCGTGTCATTTCTCTGCAGCAAGACCAAGGTGAAAAGGAGAACCCCATGCGGGAGCTGCGCATCCGCAAGCTCTGCCTCAACATCTGCGTTGGGGAGAGCGGGGACAGGCTCACCCGAGCGGCCAAAGTGCTGGAGCAGCTGACGGGCCAGACCCCCGTCTTCTCCAAAGGTGAGGGGCACGTTTTCCTGTTGGCTGCCAAGGGGGGGCTGCGTGTGCTGGGGGCTGCAAAGGAGCAGTTTATTTTCTGGCTTCAGCAGTGGTTGTTTTCCTTCTTTTCCTGAGCATGCAGAGGGTGAAGTGGCAGTGTGGCTCTCAGGGAAGACGCTCCGTGGCAGAGCCAGTGTGGGGAGGTCTACTCTGATGTGGGCCTTATTGTGAGAATTGGGGGTCTTAAATATTCAGGTACTGGGGGTCGTTTCTGTCAGTTCAGTTCTGCCTCCAGACTGGGGCTGCTGCTCTGCCCTCATCCCCAAAGAGGGAACGTGTGGTTGCCTTGGTTCTTTGGTTTTTTTCCTTTAAAGTTATTTCTTTGGTCTTCTTCAGCAAGCTCTGAATCCCCTGAGTGGGAATTCTTTTAATAGCTTCTAAGTGTAATTATTGCTGCCTACAGCACGATACACCGTAAGATCCTTTGGAATCAGGAGAAATGAGAAGATTGCTGTTCATTGCACGGTTCGCGGGGCCAAAGCAGAGGAGATTCTGGAGAAGGGGTTGAAGGTGAGAATTTGGCTGGTCTGGATCTTTGGTTTGTGAAAGAACAAAACTTAATCTATACCAACTGAAAAGATGTGTGCTTTGAAATGGTGCACCTGGTTTAGTTAGAGGTCAGTCATGGATACAGTCTGATACACAGTGGTTGCGCTGTTTCTCTGGTTGCCATTTCATCCTTATTTAAGAGCTACTTGTGCAGTCGCTGCTTTCTTTTGGGGTTCTGTCTTTGCTGCTGTGATTTATGAGCAGGCTGTGGGAGCAAAATCTTAGAGCTAAAGACTTAGTAGCATGTAAGTCAGTTGGGGGTCTGGCAGCAGTTGGTAGAACATGCAGGACTTCTTACTCTATTTGCAGTCAATAATGAAGTAGTGACTGACAATGAATGTTTCAGGTGCGAGAATACGAGTTGAGAAAAAATAACTTCTCGGACACTGGGAACTTTGGCTTTGGAATCCAGGAGCACATCGACCTGGGGATTAAATACGATCCCAGTATTGGTATCTACGGCTTAGACTTTTATGTGGTGCGTATTCCCTGCTTCCTTGCAGCTACTGGGCTTGTGTGAACACTCGAAGGAACCTAGAATGATAACTGACTCGCGTGAACTTGCTGGCAAGCGCTGGAAGATAGAAAAATGTCAACAGAATTCAAGTCTAAACTGAGATTCCCAGGGCTGCCATAAAATCCCTGATGTGTGACATGTCTCACAAAGCCTCTTCAGAAACAAATACCATTGCTCTTACTGGTACTCTTGGGATAACACTGAAACAGCTGTGCTAGCTTTGGGGAAGGAAAGAGCAGCAGTGGAAAGTGCAGCCAGGGCTTCGGGAATGCAGACTGAAAGATGGGGCTGCAGTGCTGGATGATTCTCCCTGCATTTAGAGGGCTGGGGATGGGTCACGTAGCAGCGGTGGCGGCTGCCGTGTTTGACTTGTTCCATTCTGCTGTGCCTCACTCCACATTTCTGAAATAGAGGGAGACTTGTGTACACGTTAGCAATGCTGTTCAAGGTGTCTTTTCTTAAGAGCTGAGGCCTCTGGGTATGGAATAGTGAATCTTCCACACTCGTTTTGGTTACTCTGAGTCAGTGTATGTGCTAAGTTGTCCAACTTAGGAGCTGTCCCTGTCAGTTTACCTGGCTGCTTATAAGTTACTTAGTTTTCAGTTTATATTGAGGCTGTAGAGGATAATGCAACTCAGACAACAAGATGTTACTGATGTGGAAATCCTAGCCTTCCCTCCTAGAAAACTGTTAAGTTTAAGAAAATAAATAAATGCCAGAATGAAATAGTGCTGTTCATCTCCTCTCCTGGCAGGTGCTGGGCAGGCCTGGTTTCAGCATTGCTGACAAGAAACGCAGGACTGGCAACATTGGAGCCAAGCACAGAATTGGAAAGGAAGAAGCCATGCGTTGGTTTCAGCAAAAGGTAAAGTCCATCTTTATTTTTGTATCCCAAGAGTTTCCTAGCAAGTATCAGCAAAATCCTTCACTGTGGAAGGACTAGAACAAATCACTGGGCAGGAGGAGATCTTGATCACTGCTTAAATCACTGATTTTTACTGCTCTGGAGCAGCAGAAGCTGCGTTTGAGCATGAGTGCTGTTCATGCCCCTTTTTTGTGTGCCGAACTGAAAGAGCAGCTCTTGCAGGATAGCTGGAGGTATCAGCTCTTGTGTAAATGTCTCTCCCACAGTTTTTGGAGGTGTTATGTGTACGTGAATCACAAGTGATGAGGCAGGGTTAGGATTTGTTTATCTGATGCAGCTCCTAGCTCAGCTGCCAGACTTGGAGGGTAGAGCAATCCAAATAAAACAAGTTTTTGGGTTTATCTGTCCATAAGCGCGCTCTGACACAGTCTGGATGATGAATTGGCGATGCCAAAAGCTTGGCTGGAAGTGCTCAGAGATAGGGACAATTGATACTTTTTCAGAGGTGGAAAGGGTGGATGGTCTGTCTGGAGGCTCTTTAGTGGCTACTCTGCCTAGAATTACACTAGTCGTGCCGTGTGCAGGGCAGGCTCCAG
>NW_009635693.1:0-8997 GCF_000690535.1 Cariama cristata | reverse complement strand
TCGCCTGCTGAATGGCTTTTTTTTCCCCCTTCCTGCCTGGTTCTGGTGACTATGGTGTAGTTACCTCCAGGGGCCAAATCCTGGGACTGTAAAAGAGATGAGTGTAGTTCTGGTCAGATCAACCTGTGAAGGGTGGGGCTTGTTTCACTGGGCTGCTGAGCGGAGTTTAATGCTTATCTGAACAAAGCCCCCCTTGGAAGTTAACGGCACAGCAGCAAAGTAAAAAGTCAGATAGCTGCTGACCTAGGAGAACTGGTGTTTCATGTCAGTGTTGTCTGCCTGGCTTGGAATAAGCATGGTGGCTCAATTAGCACCACAGTGGTACTGCACCTTTACTTGACAGTCCTTTCTCACTTGATTCTTTCTTTTTTCTTTCCCCCCCCCCCTCCACAGTCTTTGCTTCAGCCACTGTCCATATTCCAATTTGATGGCATCATCCTTCCTGGTAAATAAGCAGTTCCTGTTACAAAAAAAGCAAATAAAATTTTCTAACCCCTGAGTTCTGTTGTGAATTTTGTGGGGCCTCCTCCTGACCTGGGAAGCTGCTGGGAGCAAGGGTCGCTCACACTGGAAAGGCAGCAGAAGGATGTGGACTGATGCTGTGCACTTGAAGAGAACATGCTGTTCTCAAGGAGCGAGTGTTGGATTTACATGGATACCATCTCTACCTCTGTACTGTCCAACTGCACAAATAGTATGTAGAACTTTTAGTAGAGTCTGCAGGTGGGCATAGAAAGAAGAAGGGGGGAAAAAAAAAAAGCTCTTTGACCACTGGAGTTGTAGGGCAGAATTTCTGGAGGGTTAAATTCCTGAGGGGAGCATAGTAAGTCAGTGTGCTGGTTGTGATCCTCCACAGACCAACCTGCAGTCTTAAGGGCAGCCTGCTCTTTAACGAACGAGGGATTCTGAATTAGCTGAAGAAACTGTCTTGCTCTAGGAACTGTTGGGAGTTGCGAGTTCATTGGGTAGCCAAAGGAACTGGCATACACGTCCTCTTAATGAAGCAGAGCTGTAAAGCCAAAATGTGGCTGAGGCTTCTTTGTCTAAGCCAGCATGACAGGACTGGTTGGAAGGGGCTGAGTAAGGCCTGTGGTGCTGGCAGTGCTGGGGGACTGGCCAGGCTCCTGAGCCTCTGAGAAGTCAGGCAGGGTTTTAATAAAGACTGGGAATTGTCGCTTGGACACAGTGATGGAGAGGGACCCCAGGTGCTGAGCAAGTGCTTGCCCCTGGAAACTCAAGTTTCCTGATCACTTCTTTTACGGGTCAGACTCTGCTTTTACAGTAATGGGGAAGCACTGACAGTTCAAAACCAAGCTGTCAGCTTGATGGTACAAGTTACAGGACCTGGCTAGGGATCTATCTGTGAGGGCTCCTGGTTTAGATGTGAATGGATTCTGTTCCAGCTGATGCTTATTTTCAGGGCACTGTTTGCCTCTCAGATCTGCTGGAGTCTGATACCAGCCTCAGACACTTCCCCGATTCCTTCTGCTTGAGCTAGAGCACAGCACTTGGAAGAGCAAGAGATCTTGGTGAGGTGTTTCTATAATTCTCTTCCTTGCTATCAAGATTCAGTTTACTCCTGGTCTGAAGGTAGTAATGAGTAAATGTTAAATGTCTTTCCCTTGAACAAATGCTACGTGAGCAACAGGGTCTGTTCTAGACCTGTCATTTTCTTGTACCTAATACCAATACTACTGTTCTTTTCAAAGATACTATTCCTACAGTAGAATTTCTCTTGTGCTTATTCTAGTTTGGTTTTTTTTCCCCGTTATTTTTTTCCAGTCCACACTGTGATACAGAGCTGCAGGCTGAGGAGAAAAGCTCTCCTGTCCTGCTTGCTTCCGTGTCTGCCCCACTTGAGCAATCCCTGCTTCAGCTGTGGGATGGAGATGCAGGCAGCTCAGAAGACACTTTCCTAGAGCCCAAAACTTGCCATGGTGGAACAAGAGTGTCTGAGGCTTTGCAGTGGCTCCAAACATCAGCGTGCCTCCCCATCCAGCTACCCCACGCTCCTGAGCTCTGTCTCCTTCCCTAGCTGGGGGCATAAGCCATGTGGCACCCAGGGCCCTTCACATGCTGGCTGCTGCCGAGGCCACAGAGCTGGCCCGGGACTTGGAGCTCAGAGGGCGCGGGAAGGTGATGGTGCAGCATGAGACACCCACGGTGGCCTCAGGGAGGTCCTCGTCCTCAGCCCACTCATTGAGGTCAGGGTTGTAGCACTGCACGCATTTCTGATACCTCTTCCCGCTCTCATTCCAGCCACCCACCAGGCACAAGCGCCCCTCCAGCAGAGCCACCCCAGCTGTGCTGACCCCCGTGGGCAGGGGTGCCACGTAACTCCACTGCCCCGTGAGTGGATTGTAGCACTCCACGGGCATCACGTCCACCCGCTCACCCTGGGGACCCAGCTGGCTCCCACCTAGCACATACGCTCGGTCGGCCACTGTGGCCGCACAGTGCCAGCCCCGGGGGGTGCTGAGCCTTGCCTGCTCCCTCCAGGTGTCGGTGCTGGGCTCGTAGCTGTACACGGTACGAGAATAGGCATGGCTGATGTAGCCGCCAGTGACCAGGAGCTTGCCGTCAATGACAGTGGTGGCATGGCAGCAGCGGGGCATCTCCAGGCTTGCCTTGCTCTGCCAGCTGTTGGTGGTGGGGACGTAGCACTCAACAGATGCCAACGTGCCCTCAGCATTGCGCCCTCCGACAGCGTAGAGGAGCCCGTTGCAGGCGCTCAGGCTGAAGTGTGTCCTCCTGTGCTGCATACTGGCGAGGTGCAGCCAGGTGTTGAAGCGTGGGTCATACCTGGGGGACCAAGGTCAGATCTGTCTGTCCAGGACTAGCATCAGAGCTTTGAGGAGAAAAGGGCCCTGCCAGACATCTGCCTTTGGAAGAGACAACTCGTGCTCTTGAAAAGCCTCTCCGTCTTCTCCAGCAGTAAGAAAAGCACCTGGACAGGCAGTGTGGATGGAGACAATGGCACTGCACAGGACTAGATCCTACCTGCGGCTGCTGGGGTTGTTGCTGCTCTAACCCTTGGGACAGCCCAGCATTGCTTCTGCCACCACAAGCTCCAGCCTGGCTTGGAAATGGCGAGTGCTATTGATCTGCGGTGTCCCCAGGTACTGTCACTGTCCCCTCTGTTGGGTCTTGGCAGGTAGAAGAGGACCTAGGAAGAGGTCTTCCCTGCCCACCCTGCCAGGCCAAAGCCAGGCACGTGGCAAGAAGCCAGCTCCTTGTATTCCCATGAGATGGCAGAGGGAACTGGAACTGCTGTATCCCCAGAGTGATGCCACAGGGACAAAGGGCAGGCCAGGAAAGGTGGATAAGCTACTGGCCAGAAATAGAACAGAGACCTGCCAGTGGGTCCCTGAAACCTCACCTGGTGTGGGAGAAAGAGCCCAATGATGGCAAGAGGGGCTGCAAAGGGCTCGCCTCGAGCAGTGCCGATGATGTTGTGTGTGGAGCCTCAGGTGGCTGAGCCAAGCTGTGGGCAGAGCCACCGGGAAGTTCAGGTTTAGGTTGCAATCAAAATACTGCATGTCAGGTTGCCATGGTTACCCCTCCTTTGAATAGTAATCCCTTGGCAATCCAGTGACACATTTATGGGGATTTAGGAAACAAACCTTGTCATTTAAATGATGAAAAGAGAAATGGAGGCAGAGAGAAGAAAGCCCGAAGGGCAACAGGAATCCTACAGGCAGTAAATCTACCTTAAAATGAATCCACGGAAACCAGACACTGGGTTGAGGCAGCAGTGGCTGGAGGAACAGCCAGTGGGCTAAAAGGGGAGCTCCCCAGAATAACAAAATGGGTTACTTCTAAATAATGAGAGCTCCCATTCCTCCAGGAGCCTCCGAGCTACAAAGAGGCCCTGCCTTGCCCTCATCCTGCACCGGTGCTGTGTGCTGCCAGAGGATGTGGACAGCACAGCTCAGGGACCACAGTCCCCAGGGGAAGTCTAGGCTGGGGTCACGCAGATCAAATGTCTGGAAGTGGTTTCTAGGTCTTGTGTCTCACAGTCCAGCACCCTGTGCTGGACCTTGCTGCGTTTGTCCCTCCCTGGAAGCCTTATCCCAGAGGCCAGACTGACCTCCTCGTTACTGACTGCAAAGGGGAACCTTTCTGATGCGCTCGTCCCTCACCCTGTGGGGGATGCTGGGGCACAGGCAGGCACAGCACAGCTCTGAACCCCTCCCCAGGGTCTGTACGGTCAGGCGGAGCCCATCTTACCTGCTCAGGGTGCTGACGGCATGCTTGGCCTGGTTCCTGGCATCATTTTGGTCTTCACCACCTGCAATGTAGATGAATCCATCCATCACCACCACACACTGGTTAAAACTCTTTGCTGGCATCTCTGTCAGCTTGTTCCAGTTTCCCTCTGTGTCCCTGTAGCTGATCTCCCTGCTAAGAGCCTTCTCGGTCAAAGCTAGACGACCTCCAACTGTGACAAGCACCCTCTGGCCTCCCCGTATTCTGGTTCTCCGAGACTGAAGGCTGTTTTGCTGGTGGGGGAGCAGGTGGTAATTCATAGCATCCACGAGGAGCCTGTGGCACTGTGGGTCTTGCATCATGTGTGGCACAGGTTGCACATGGTTGACCAAGTCTGCAGCTGCGATTGTGCCGAATCGAATGTTGCTCAGGAGGTCAGCAGCATATCGGACCCGTTTCGGGTCAAACTCCAGCCACTTGACAGCGATCTGGAAGGCTACAACCTCACTGGGTATCTGCAGGCCATCATCCATCAGCAGTTCATTGATCTGATCAAAGGGGAGTTTCATGAACTGGTCGGTCTTGGAGAACTCCAAGAAGTTTTCCCGGATGAATTTCCAGGTGGCCTCTTTCACCTGGTTGAGGCCGTAGGTGGCCGAAATGTTGGCGATGTACACGCAGTTCTCCACAGCCATCTCCCGAATGAGGAAGTCACTGCACATGTTCAGCAATGCCGGCACCTGCAGCTGGGTGGCTGCGGCGATGGTGCTGCCGATGGTGTACAGCGAGAGGCTCAGCTTCCCCGTGTAGGCGTAGGTGATGACGGTGGTCAGGCCTAGTGGGGACACGGCCTGGAGCTCCACCCGGTGCAGCTGAGGGTCTCTTTGTAGCAGGCGGTAGAAGTACTCACTGCAGGAAGCCAGGACAAGTTTATGCACCTCAAAGGACTTGGTTTTGGTGGCAATAGTGAGATCGCAGAGGAATTGTTTCTGGTGCATCTGGTTCATCCCCTCCAGAAGGCTGGCTCCATGGTCTGGTGCTTCAACCTCTGTGGCTGTGCAGCGGAAGCCGTTGGAGCTGCTGTCGTACAAACCACTCAAGTGATTGAGGTGTTCGACATCTAGCAAAGCATCTTCCACCATCACCGGGGTGATGGACGCATCCTCTTTATCCACCTTGGGCTTCTTGGGCGTTTTCTTTTTGGGTGCCATCTTGGCAGAAACGGAAGGGGACCTGGTGAGAAAGGAGAGGTGAGGAGCTTTGTAGCAGGGGTACAGCTGTCCTTCTGCTCTTTAAGACATTCAGTTAAGCAGAGGAAAAACTCCCACTAACTAATATGCTTTTAGGGTTAGGCCACGGGAAGGATAGAAACTGCTTCCCAAGCCCTGTACCCCTCTGAGCCACGTGAAAGGCATTGAGGGCCATGACTGTAAGAGGGGATCCTCAACTCTCAACCAGTACCAGCACCTTCACTGTGTTAAAAAAAGGATTGGTGATTTTGGGTGGTTGCCTTGGGAAACTGGGAGCACCCCTGGGGTGTGGGGCCATGCTCAGCCCCACTGACAGCTCTGCTGTCTGGGGTGACACAGACTCCAGACAAAGCGAGGCAGCGATTGCGGGGTGTTTCCCCTGACTCAAGCGCACGTCAGATGGGGTGAATTGAATCCCAGCAGCTCTGACAGAGGTTCCCACACAGCAGTGAGGCAAGATGAAGCCCAGCATTGCAGAACTGCATAGAAAAGGGTGTTCATTTCCCCCCCGGGCGCAGGCCCTTGGCGTGGCGAGACACTGCTGGGTAACCAGTGGGGCCAGCTTCCCTTTGGGGTGACCAGTTCAGAGTGCAGGTGAAAGTGGAAAAAAAATCAACAACAACAACAAAAAATCCACCTTTTCGATGTCCCCAAATTCCAGTTTGAAACTCCAGGCTGAAACTCAGCAGTGACCTCAGCTCCTCTGAGAGAGCCTGAAGCAGCCAATATGTGAGGGAACAAATCTGCTGGCCAGAAATAGCAGTTACTGGGCTGTCTCACATGTCTGGGTACTGTTTATTATGCTTGGCCATAAAGATCAGGTTTCTTGGAACTGAGTAATCAGCTCATGTTTAGCACCGGGCAAAGAAGAAGGGGATCATTATGAGACTTCAGCAAAAATACGGAGAAAGGAAAAGTTTAGTAAAAGTCCCTGTCAGGAAAGAGGATTCAGGGCTGAGTCCGGGGGCGAGAGCAGCAGCACCGGCCCAGGCAAGCTCAGCTGCCTTGGGTGAGCAGAGGGAGCAGGGATGATGCAGAAGCCAGGAGGATTCAGGAGAAAAGTCCCAAGCATTTGAACCATCCGTGGTATTGTCATGTTTCACAGGGCTGCTCTGATTTACACCACTGAGGGCTGATCTATGACAGTGTCATATCCTGGAGCAGACATCAGTCCTTCTGAAACTGGGACGCAAATGCTGCTCTCTCTGTGTGTTTGAACATGAAATGTTTTCTGACACCCAGCTCAGGATTGGGAAAAGGAAATGGGATTCAGCCTTTCAGAGCAACAACACTTTGATGTTTCCAAACAGCCATTTCGTTCAGACTACCCATTCCCCAGGAAAATTGGCAGTTTCAGCTTTTCAGATGGATTTGAAGTAAAAATACAGGTCAAATATTGGAATTTCCCAGGAAATGAAAATGTTTTTCCAGGCCTTCTCTCCAGATCCCTCAGACCTGCATCCCTCTGAGATACAGCACTGCAAGAACACCCTTGCTGTCGAACAAACCCAAAGAGAAGCAGGACTTGTCCTGAGGGGAGGTGGCTGTCCTGCTGCCCTCACGCTGAGACCGGTCCCAGCAGGACAGGTGCCAGGTCGAGGTCTGCTGACCTGCCAGGGCAGCAGGGTTTGGCCTTGTGAAATAAGTGACCTGGGTGTCAGCTCCCACCAGGCTGTGCTGAGGATCTGCCTGATCCCTTCTGCTCCCCAGACTGCCTTGATTTTGATCTTTTTTTACAGAAACAAGTGCAGTATCTGCAACAACCCAGTGCTTCTGTTCATAAAACTGCTCACCCCCCTTTCAGGAGCTCCAGACCCCATTTTAAAGAGGTGACACCAGCACTCAGCAGCTCCCGTGGTCCTGGTGTGGAGCCCAGCATCACAGTTGGGCAAGCTGACCTCCAAAAACCTTCTTAATTTCTTCTGGAAAGACCAGAAATACAGCTGGCTTTCTCCACCCCCTGTCCAACCCACTCAGGAGTCAAGGGGGGAAGTTGTTCTGGGACAAAACAGAGGTCTTCTAACTGCGTTACACTTCATACAAGTACAGTGGAGCCATGGGAAGTTTTAGGCTCATACTGATCTCCGTGGAGTCCTGCCTGATCCTTTCGGGCACCTTTGACAGACTCCGATTTGAAGCACTTGTTAATGTTATTCTGGTGTCTGACTGCAGGAGGGCAGAGCAACCTTTACTACCTGCAGTTAATTTAAAATGGGACATCATTGCTGCTTCTGATTGAGATACCACTGTCGTGACTTGAAAGGGGTATTTTTCCTACAGATTAATCCTGGCTGCTGGATTAATCCAGGGAGCTGGAATGCTTGAAGAAATTTCACAGGGCCCAGACAGAAAAGAGGGAAGACAGGGCTTTTTTCTAGCTGTTTAAACTTCTCTTAAGAGACAGCAGTTGTCCTTACATCCTTTCAGTGCTGCTAATCGGAGCCCTGCACGATGTTACAGAGCTAAGAGCACACCAGGACCTGTGCTGGGTGATACTGTGTTTTCAGAAAGTGATGGCAGGCTTATTTTCTTTAATATCTAACCAAACAGACAGAGCACCTCTCCTTTAGCTGCCAGTGCTCCCAGCCCTGGGTTCAAGCAGGGTCTGAGTCACAGCAAACACTGAGCTGGCCTGGAAAACTACCTGGACGCTGCAGCTTTGTTCACTATTTTGCTGCCAATAATTCCTCCAGCCCCATTACAGAAAACAAAAACGTCTCTCCCCATTCCATTATTTCCATTATTCAGCAGTTCCCATGCTGCATGCAAGGTCTCTGCAAATCCTGCTAGGTGAGCCTGGTTCTCCATGACTCATCTACAGACTGGGTCAGCTCCTTACCTTGCTGTTAAGACCGGTTAGTCCAAGAGGAAGCTCTGACTGGCACAGGGCTCTGCAGGTTGAGAGACAGAGACCCTCAACTTTCCCCACATAACATCCTCCTCCCTCCTTTCCCCTCCCAGCCAGCTGACTGCTCTTATCACGTCTACATTTACAGCAGGCTTTTGGGGGTGATGCGAGGACAGCCGCCCTCAGCCGAGTCCCGAGAGACATGGAAAGGACTGGATTCAGGTAGCGCTGCTCCAGCCAAGGGCATCGTCACAGCCAGCGCCGGGAGAAGGCAGTAAACCAAAGGCTGGGCATGATTACCTGGCTACTGCCAAGGGTGAGGGAACGGGCAGGCAGCCAAAGGCAGCCAAAGGCCTGGCTCCACTCCAGCGGGGTTTACCAGGGCATTTGGGGATGAGTTGTGGGGACATTGCCCTGCTGATGCCTTCCCCGCTCTCCTGAGTGAGCGGAGGGGATGGCAGCCCCGAGTTCCTGGCCTGAGGAGCCCCCGGCCTGGGCAGCTGCAACCCTGCACAATTTGCCTTCGGCCATGAACAAATCTAAAAACCTACTTTCCACTCCCAACAGCCGTGGTGGAGCAATGGGAAGGCAATTGGAATCGGTATGAAGCGACATTTGTCTCAGCAAAGGCTGTCCTGACCACAGTGAAGCCAGAGGTGGCACCACCGCCCAAGTAACGGGCGGCCATGG
>NW_009635692.1:0-208 GCF_000690535.1 Cariama cristata | reverse complement strand
CAAGACCATTTATAGGGGGATGAGGCCCCCCCCCCGGGCCCCCCCCCGAGAAGGATACTTGGTGCCGACGACCACCCTAACGAGTTTTTCTTCGTCGGGACCGACCACCCGGTTCATCTGGGCCGGCAGCTCCTCGAAGGACGAGCGGTCGGTGAAGGAGAAGAGGAAGAGGATGGCGTCCGCCTCTTCCTTACAGGCCTGGAGAGGT
>NW_009635691.1:383-15606 GCF_000690535.1 Cariama cristata | reverse complement strand
AAAAACAACTCTCCAGAAACCAACCTTAAAAATACCAGGTATTTTCAGGTCCTTATATTCATTGTTTCAAAAAACCCTTTTTTTGTATCACTGGTAACCAGTGTTGAATTGGACAGTCAAGGCTGTTCACAGGGATTTGGTAAAAAAGTGTCTCAAAAAATTGTGGAGTTGCATTGGGGTTTTGACATTTATCACAAATTTTCCAGTTGTCTTTCTTAAATTATCTATACTATTAGAACCACTGAGATTGAAAAAGGGGCTACGAATCTTACTATAATATTCATTTTCTTAGGGTGTGTGTTACAAAAAAGATATCTCTGCACTCTATTGGCAGATTCAGTTTTGGTCTAATGTAGATACGGAATGTGAGCAAAAGTGAGAATAACAAAGTGAGGTTTTATGGATGCATATATTCTTAGCCAGTTGTAGAATTGCAATCCATTTTTAGCTGGTTTTAGTATTTTAAAAAGGAATAGATGTTTGGCACTTTTTTTTCAGTGTAACTGAAGACTCGCTCATTTAAAAGAATCATTCTTTACAAAGCTGTGATACAAAATAGAGATACATTTGCCTTTTATTTTCAAAGCCATGGGAGCATGGGAGTGCAAAGGTATCATTTTGCAGAGCAGTATAAAGGCACATTTTTCAAAACCCTTTCTTTGTGTGTTCCCCTTCATTGCTGTGTACTACTTCATTCCAGTAACTTTCCATATGAACAACTATTTCTGAAGACCATCTCCTGGCTTGCATCTTTATTCTTCTGGCAACCAAACCTGGTCATTTTAAATGTATTCTTCAAACATACTTCATGAGTTGTCTATAAAATGTTGATGTAAGAGTGCATGTGTGTGCATGTGGTGTGTTTGTTCTCTGCTAGATAGTTTCATCTAAAATTTACTGGAAATATCCCTTTAACAGAAGGAGAGCTGGGAAATAGAATGATTTGCAGATGCATTTCATTTACTTTACAATATGAAAGCAGCAAATGAACTACTATCTTTGGCAGCAAACAAACAGGCACTTTAAAAAGTATTTGATTGATTGTTCTTGTTTTATAGTCTCTGGTGTACTATATCTATTTTTCTGCCCAGGCAAGTCATTCTGACATAATGTAAACATAATGTATTGATTATTTCTTTTGGCCAGGACAACTGCCCCCTTCTGCCTAACTCTGGCCAGGAAGACTTCGATAAAGATGGCAAAGGAGATGCTTGTGATGAGGATGATGACAATGATGGTGTTGAAGATGACAAAGTAAGATGCATTTCTGTGTCTTCAGTACATTTGACCTAAACATCTGGTTTTAAGGAAAACCATTACAATAGACGAGAGCTTTATTGTTCACAGCTTCAGCACTGCCTTCTCTGATTGATATCTGGTGCAGAGTAAAGCTGTGTTGTGTCAAAGGAGAGTAGCACTGTGCAGAGTAAAGCAGCCTAGGGAACCTGGTGCTGAATTATGTTCTCCGTATCAGTTCTGGGTTTGGTTGTGTGCATGAAAACGGTTTAATGGAAAGTGGTATTGGATTTTTTATTTTGTAATTGGAGAATGATACATCCATTGTATTTGAAAAGCTGGTAAATATATCTGAGGTATGTTGGAAACAAGTTATGATCAATAATAACAACTATAAATACAGCCAGCGTCAAGGGGAAATGATGGGAGGCAAATACATAGCCTGGTTCATACTTTCCTGCTTTAGGTCTGCCCACAAGACTGAAATTCATTTACCTGCACAGCCCAGAAGATAGGTAGTTCGTTTAAACCTGTTCTCTCTGTACATTCAGCAAAAGGTCAGAGGCACCTCCAGAGTGGGCTTCACCCTGCCTTTTCTGAACATGTTTAGGATGAGTCAATTGGTTTTAGGAATTTACTGTTCCTCTTTCCTTCCTTCAGAGGAAGCCTAGATACTCTAGAGCTTCAGGTGGTTAAAGCTGGGTTAGAACTGTGTTCACGGAGACTCTATTTGGAATATTTCAAAAACCAAAGAATCATTTGATAAAATAATATGATTTAGTACATGTATTTGAAAAACTGTAGCCAGAAGTTGGTTTATGAGCAGTATAAAATTTTGACTTGCCTCTATATCTTGTCCTTGAGGATATAAAATGTGTTTCTGAGGAATTTGAGATGTTGTGCTAAAAAATTGTTTCATGGTAAATGGTTTCTGCTTTAGCAGCAAAAAAGTAGTTTAAAGATTTTTTTTTTTTCATTTTTTTTTCCATATGACCTCCCTTCAGATTCCATGATGCTGATGCAGCCCTCACTCCCACTGCTTTGCTTTGTTTTCACTCTTCTTTGCTTTCCACACTTGAGTACTTCCTCGCGCCTATGCAAAAGTCCATGTGTAATTTGGGGATGTGTGAAACATAAGAATTCTTGTTCTGGCAGACTTTCAAATTAAGAACTAAAATGAAATGAAATTTTCAAAATTCCACTGAAAGGAATCGTTTCAGGGAAAAAAAATATTTTGGGTCAATAAGCATAGTTAATTTTAACTTTGCTTCTTGAAACTTCTTATGTTTTACTATCATATGCAAAATAACACAACCCACAAAAAGGTCAATCCTTGTTTAAATTTAAAAATCAAAATATGTGGTTTAAAAGTGAGAATATCGATACTAGTTTGTTCCAAAAAAGTCAGAGTAACAATTCAAGTTTTTTCAAAGAAATATAAAATGCAGCTGAAGTTGGCCTGAATTTGCAACACATTCTGATTTTTTTGGGGGGGAGGGAGGAACCCAAAACCAATAAAACCCACAGGTACCAATGATATAATTTTGTTGAAATCTCTGAGTACAGATCCAATTTAAAATGCCTGCTGCTCTCCTTGTACAAAACCGCAAAAGTGAGCCGGGCTGCCCAGGTGCCGTCCCATTGCCACCAAGATCTTCAGTGTAGACAGCTTGTCTATTGAAAAAACTAATGGATTAATATTTTAATTTTTTGCCCTTGTCCAAGATGAACAGGAAGAGTTACCACTGTATAGTATGCTCTTATGAGTTATGATTTATATTCTGAAATCTTCTATTTCTTCTTACTAGGACAATTGCCCTCTTCTGTTCAACCCTCGTCAGTTTGATTATGACAAGGATGAAGTTGGTGACCGCTGTGATAATTGCCCCTATGTGCACAACCCTGCTCAGATTGACACAGATAATAATGGGGAGGGTGACTCATGTGCTGTGGATATTGACGGAGATGGTATGCTTTCAGTTTTGAGAATTAAGTGCTGCTCCTCAAGCACACTTTGCTTTATGTCCAGTAAGATGGGATACCTGTTTTTATACGTGGCTCTAGCAGCTCAAAAATGCAGGAGAATAAAAAAAAATGGAGGTTTATCTGTCCTGTGTAGTATAGTTGTCCATAAAGTCCCTGAATGACTACAATGGATATTATTGAAGAAGAAATCACAGCAAGTCTTTTATCAGTGTAATCTTAAAAAAAAAAAATTCTTTCCTTCGTCTGTGTTCCAAAGTAATCAGGGTCTAATGTAACACTTCCGTTGACTTTTTTTTTCCTTTTTAGGGAGGGAAAAGAATATCAGAACATTCATGTGGTTAAGACAATATCTGTAGGAAATTAATCTGCTTTTCTATGAATGTAATGCAAAGCCACAGTAATCCAAATACACATTCTTTATGTGTCTTTAATAATGTTTTAAGTTGTTTATTTCATCTACCAGTACATGCCTATATGACCCAGATTTGATCAGAATTAAGAAGGGGGAAAAGCACTTAAATGTCTTTAAAAAATCATATCCCTGCAGCATTTCAAACTTATGAGAATGCAGAAGTACTAGAAGTTGAAGAAATCTAGTTTTGGATTTCTTTCAGTAACGTTTTAAACTTTTGGATGTTTATCTGACTTGAACTTATGAACATTTTGAAGTCCTCTCATCCTTCTGATCATCAGGCTCTTACTATTTAGACCAGTACTCATGGTAGTTCTGCATTTGAAGAAAAATGTAATTGTATGTCATTGGCTGAAAGATTATGCAAATATCTAGGAACCATATCATGTAGTAAAAGGTCCTTGTATCCTTTCCAGACAGATATGCCAACATGTCTTGATTTTGTTTCTTTTCAACGTATTACAATTTTGAGGGAGACTGTTGGTTGTATAATAGTTTCCTGAGGAGGAACAGTTTCTTTTGAATATTTGGCATGCTGTATGATAAATGATGCACATGTTCTGGTAAAATAAACTTATTTAGTGCTGAGGCAGCTGAACGTTAATGTAGTTGTTCCTATACAAAACTCTCCAGAAATTCCACCATGATATAGCTGTGCGTTCTATGACATTTCTTACAGTGTGGGAAGAAAATCCAAATCAAATTATTTATAAAGAATACCCTGCCCCTTTATCTGTTGTTTTATGAAAAAGGGCTAAATTCTTAAGACATAATCAGCCCTTACTCTAGCGAAATTCCTTAGGAAAATACATATAGAAGACTTTATCAAGGCAAGAAAAGTGGAATTAATATCATAATTGTTCTTTCTAATATGAGTCTTTTCACTATTTCATGTTGTAGCAATCTGAAAGCCTTGCTTAAGAGCCTTGCTTCTTTACTGGTAACTTCTGTAGTCTATGGCTGTCTGTGCTGGATGCTGTATCATTTTCATTTCTTCAATCTTTTGTGGTTTTTTTCCTCATAGACATTTTTAATGAGCGAGATAATTGTCCTTACGTCTATAACACAGACCAGAGTGACACAGATGGTGATGGAGTTGGTGATCAGTGTGATAATTGTCCATTGATGCATAATCCAGACCAGGTAAATGTTAGAGATGGTTTCATTAATGGTAACGTCAGAACAAGGGCAGAGAACAGAACACAGGAGTTGCTATCGGTCCTTGTTTACTGTAGAGCTGAAGATGTGGATCTGTATTGCTCATTTTCACACCTCAGGCTGTTAGACTTCTTTGTATCTGATGAAAGGGAAGTAGAGTGACGATGCCATTAATCCATCTTCAAGCCTTTGGTGAACTGTATTCTTCCCCCATGGCGAGTGAGTGCAGCCTCAGGGCTGCATTTGATATGCCTGTTTGTTGGTCCATGCGCAGATAAGCGACATCAAGTATACAGAAGCAATCAGAAAATGTGCTGCCCAGATTGACGTTCCCCTGTGATCTCTAGAATGAGAGCAATGAAGATTGTGGCCAAAGATCTGCCCTGGAGATGTCTTGGGGACCAGATCTTGTGCACTGATAGCCGAATAAGTAGCCGTACTAGTTTGAAGTTATGTTTCTGCTTTAAGCACTGTTGTCATCATGATATCACTTGTCTCCAGAGAAGTTCTTGAAGAGAAATGTTGAGAAATTAAGTACCAGGCTATCCGTACTTTTGTGTTTAGTAACACTAATAAATTTACTCTTTAAAATTTTTTTGGGTAGACTGATGCAGATAATGACCTTGTTGGTGACCAGTGTGACAACAATGAGGACATAGATGAAGATGGCCACCAGAACAACCAGGATAACTGCCCGTACATCCCCAATGCTAACCAGGCTGACCATGATAAAGATGGTAAAGGGGATGCCTGTGATCCTGATGATGACAATGATGGTGTCCCAGATGACAGGGACAATTGTCGCCTCAGATACAACCCTGAGCAGGAGGACTCTGATGGTAAGAACAGTGTCGTATGAATTTCATTTAGTTCTTAGCATCCAATTCTGATCTTGGAGTATTAATATCTGATGAAGAGAAAGACTTTAGATCAAACTGAGCTGCTTTGGACATTTGAGACACTATGGACTTCAATGGAACTGAACTGGCCAGTTTGGTCCAGGGTTAGAGTGTTAGGAAACTTCTTTGATAGGGGCTCAAACATGTTTGCTGGTCCAAATGTGTATGCAGTTCTGTAGTAAAATGTTGCTGGTCACTCTCAAACAGTCCTTCTCTATGCTTGGCAGTATTTCAATAATGAAATAGTGATAGTTTCACAGTCATAAATGTAACTTAGGAAACATTTATGATCCTTTGAAAACCACCATATGTCTACAAGTAATGGCCCTTGCAATAAATACAGGTGAGGAATTTCTGTTCTGAGTTATACAGCTTGCTCGAGTCATTCCATGGTTACACTGGTGAAATTGAAAGGAGAATTTAGTACCTACACAAGATGGTTTTATGTACGTTTAGAAAGATAAAATCCTGAGTCCTGACTGATTTCCTGGTAAGACAACTGCTGGCAGTAGGAAGTTTCTGGTTGGTAGTCAACAGTAGTTCTTAAATTACTTAACTCTTCAGTCCAATTATATTTTTGGAATATCTTTGTACTTGCCAATCTCTGGAATAGCCCCTTAATTTCAGAAATATTCCAGAATAAGGGTGCCCCCAAACTGGCATTGTTCGTCATAGCCGTCTGTCACCTGGATCTTGCAAGGGAGACTCCATTTATGTATGGAGTAAGGATTCATAAAAAGCATAAATTTAAACAGCGTAGCCAGCTCATCATTGTCGTTAGCGGCAGGTCCAACAGAAATCTTGGAAGAGCGATAAATAAAACCAAAAGATGCTCCCATGCTCTTGAAGATGTGAGCTATAGTATATAAAGATGAGGCCCTGGAGAGAGCTGTTGGACATGTCTGGGTAAACAAACGCTTTCTAACTTTCCTTGATGGGGAATCAATGTTGTCAGCGGCAGCTCAGTACCAAATGAACGTCAGCAGGCCTTTCAGTGAATAATTAGATTCTCCTGTGACTCAAGAATTACCTCTTTGATATTGGCAAAGGGAATAAAATCGGAAATTTCTCCAATAAGTACTAAGACAAGCAGGTGCAGAAGCACACAGCTGGTCAGGATTTGGAGTTCTCCATGGCTGATTGCCAGGCTGGAAAATGGGACCATTTTACCGTGTATCTGAACTGCAGAAACTCTTTGAGATATGAGATGCTTCAGCTTTTTCTAACTACTTTTTGTTGGCTGTTGCGTAAAACTCATTCTTCTTTCTCTCTGGATAATGCTGTGCAAGTGAGCCATAGTAATGTAGCTTTCCATTTGTCTGTGAAACATCTAGTAGGAGGTCAATATTGAGTGGGCTGGATCATTGCTATTTCCCATTCTGTGAATTCCCATGTTCTTAGAGCAGTCACAAACACTTTATCTTAAAAAAAAAAAGCAGATGCTCAGCTACATGAGGATAGAAACAAATTGCCTGGCAGTTCTGGTTTTACGTTACTACCCAGTGTAATATCTAGTGGTTTTTGTTGTAAAAGTCGGAGCCATTTGCGAATTTGTTTCTATACTTGTCTAGCCAAGTTTTTCTACTTTATTTTCAAGTGTTTGTACTATTTTATGCCACTGAATAACAACGGCATTGGCAATGAGTTATTTTTTTTTTAGATGCCTCCTTTCACCACCTGCTATTCAAGGCAAGTCACATCTTCTGGTTTCCACCAATATTATGGGTAAATGAAGACAGGAAATAATTTTTTATTTTTGAAAAAATACTGAGCGTAGTAAAAGTGTTCAGCTGAAGCACAACTGTAGCTGAGCTGTGTGGATGTATTTTTAGGTTCTCTAAAAAACTTCTTGCAATTCATATAACAAAACTCAATATTACCATTCCTCCAAGGCTAGTCCTGTTGGATACAGTGCTTCTTTCTTTTTTCTTACACTTTTCTGAAGCGCTACATTTTTATAAGACAAATTGTTCTCCCCCCAAGTGAAAGAGTGACTAAGCACGTATGCATATTTTACTGCAGTACTGTCCCCACTTTCTTTTGACATAGAGGTGACAGTACTGCAACCTGAAGCACTTTAGATGGATTGTTGCTGAAAGAATCTTGAGACCGAGACAAAAGAACCTGAAAAAAAGTTTAGTATCTTCAATAATATATTAAGGATTTAGTAATGTGCAGGAAGATTAAGATTTTAATGCTATTGTTTGAATTCATTTACACTGCACATATTAAAATGTGGCATTGTATCCATGTCTGGGACAAATCAAACTGCAAATGTAATACAAGCATTAGTGAATTATATTGACATAGCAAACTTCCGACTTTTCCCACCCTGATTCCAAAGCAGTGTACAGACTGGAGCCAGACTGATCACTGTCATAAACCCCTGACAGAACAGTTTTATTAACAACAGTTTTGGCTCTGATCTAAGTTGATAACTTCTTCCAGTCATTACCAGCAACACTTCAAACGGTCTTTCAGAGAATGAAGCTTTCTTTGGAGTCATTTGGAGTGTTTTTTGAGAAACAAGAGAATAACTTACTCATATGTATCATAAATTTCTTCCATCAGTGGGAGAGCTGTTAGGAAGGCTGGATAAATTGCTAACAATTGCATTTGCTTATTCACATTGCTTATAGGTGATGGCAGAGGTGATATTTGCAAAGATGACTTTGACAATGACAATGTCCCAGATATTTATGATGTATGCCCTGAAAACAATGCCATCAGTGAAACTGATTTCAGAAAGTTCCAGATGGTCCCCCTGGACCCCAAGGGAACAGCTCAGATTGATCCCAACTGGGTTATTCGCCACCAAGGCAAGGAACTGGTGCAGACTGCCAACTCTGATCCTGGAATAGCTGTAGGTGAGTATCACATGTCGGCCATCATCTTTGGAAAAGTAATCAGTGATCTGGTGATAGGGAAAGGGAAAAAAAAAAGTTGATAAACACACGTTTTTGGTGCTGCAAGCTTTGGACTGACACACGGGGACAGTCTATATGCCCAGATTAAAAACGGCTCAATGCTGTTTGCCTTTGTTGACCATTCATCTCATCACTGACTATAACACACATAAAATACCCAGTTGAGGAACTTGATGTAAGTATAGCGCCTGCTGTCTTCAAAGCGCCTTGTAAACAACTTATTTCTCTCCAGAAGTCTCCGTGTGATAGGTAGGCAAGTGTGATTACCTCCTCTCCTACAGGTAAGGCAACTGGAAAAGATAGTTTATGACTCCTTGCAAAACTCAGGATAGAGCTGGGACTCTCGGGTGTGGGCGGCTGGACTCAGAATTGTAACTTAATGATTTGTCTCTTTCGTCCTCTCCCAGGCTACGATGAGTTCAGCTCCGTGGACTTCAGTGGGACGTTCTATGTTAACACAGACCGCGATGATGACTATGCCGGCTTTGTGTTTGGCTACCAGTCCAGCAGTCGGTTTTATGTTCTGATGTGGAAGCAGGTGACTCAGACCTACTGGGAGGACAAACCCACCAGGGCTTATGGCTATTCTGGTGTGTCACTCAAAGTAGTGAATTCAACAACTGGTGCTGGTGAACACTTGAGAAATGCTCTCTGGCACACAGGAAACACCCCTGGACAGGTGAGAGATTTAAAACTTCAGGCCAATGATGCTTGACTAATATTTTAAAAAGAAGGGAGATGTCTCAAAAAGAGTTTCCTTTCTCTTCAATTTTTGCAGGCGTTTATCAGCTTTTCTTTAATTACCGTATTATTAGTGTCAATAATAACATTTGCATTGTGTTTCAAAGAAAACATTACAAGTATAAAAAAGTATTGGTGGAAAAAATTACATGTATAAAGGGGAAGATGTGGTCTGGTCCAAAGAAAAAGGAGTGAGAGGTCTCAGTTATCCACAAATCCTTTGTGACCTCTGTATTGGCACTTGCTGCTTTGGCATTCCAGCTTGTTTGAATTATATGTGGTTTAGAGTTCAGTAACCAGTGACAGCCAAAGAGTAAAGAAATGAAAACAAAGAGAGAAAACCTACTGCTGTTCCAAATAGGGTCCAGCCACAGAAGAAACTTGTGCCTTTTGGAAATTAAGTTAGCGGGGCTTCGTACGTGGATAGGAATTTCGCACTTCAGAGCTCCTTGCAGGAAAAGGACCTTGACTGAGTGTGAGAGATTTCAAGGAGCAGGCCACAGGCAGTAACATCTATGCCAGCCTCAGTCCCTCTCCTTCGGTGGAGGCACTCTTACAGATAGGAAAAGTAGCACTGACTGTGGCAGCGTGGGTGTGTATGTGCAAAGAGGGGCAGGACTTCCTAAGGGAAGTCAGATTCAATGCTGTAATGGTCTTTAGTGACTCCATGAAACAACATGATGAGTAACTGATCAATAATTTAAGACAGAAATTTTCATTACTCTCCCCCTATAAAAGAAGTCTGCTGATCATACCATCAAATGTTAAACATAGTTTTCAGTTTCATGCTCTGCAGCAAATAAGCTTTGGCTGTATGTACAGTTACTGTAGTGGATGTACAGTTACTGGAGCACAGTCTGATTCTAATAAGGCATTTGTATTCCTACTGTAGGTGCGTACTTTGTGGCACGATCCCAAGAACATTGGCTGGAAAGATTATACTGCTTACAGGTGGCATTTGATTCATAGGCCTAAAACAGGATTAATAAAGTAAGAAATGTTTCTGCACCTCTATATTTTCTAGTAGCAAAACTTTTGTCTCTGCTGATATAACAGCTATGTTGTCAGTTTCTTTGTTAGATCTGATGATAATGATGTATGTGTGACAGTTGGTTCCAATATTTTGGGGACATTTTGTTATCTTTAGAATAAGTTATTTTCCTTTTTCAGATGTATTTATTCTAGTTTGGATGGTTTAATATTTACATCAGCTAAATATTCTTAAAGAAAAAAATAAAATTCTTTCTCAATAGCTCTTCTGTAAAGGAACTAAAACTTCCTGAGCAAAACGTAAAGCAAGACTAGAACATGAAATTCCTCCTCAGCCTCTGGAATTTGAATGAATTTAATTAGAAACATCAGAATTGCCACAGGGAAGTAGGCCAACGGCCTGTCTCCTTCAGCATCCTGTCTTCCATAGTGGCTTATAAGAGATACTGCAGAAGTAGCCGTGAGCACATCTGTTATGCACACAACAAGGAGCTATGGCATATGACTTTTCTTAGAGCCCAGCTGTTTATCTGATGTTCCAAAGAATGAGCATTAACTGTCCATGTGAATTTTATTTTCTACTTACTACTGTAACTGTAGAGGACGTTTTTCATGGGGCAGAGTCTGACCTTACTTCTGAAGGTCGTGTTTGTGCTTATGGGCAGGGGAGTTTCATTTGGCTGTGAAAGACAGAGTAGACCAATTTGAATAGACTAAGTAAGTTATCTGTTTCTTGGAAAGAAAAGAGTTTCTTCATGCGTCAAAGTATTGCAGTGCAAAGCATTGACTGATACAGGTCAAAAGGAAACTTGAGTTTTTCATTCATGTTACTGTTACCTTATCTTCCTTTGCAGAATCTTAGTGTCAGACAAAGCATATTTGAACTGGTATCCCATTAGATTAATCTAGCATGACACATTCTGTGGTCTAGGGCATTAAATTCCTTCATTCTTTCGGGTGTTTTTATACAAAATAAATAAATGAAATCAATTTTTTCACTTGTGTAGTCATGAAACCATTTTATCTGTACAGAAATAGCAATTTAGTATTAACATAATTACATGGCTCTAATCTTTTCTGGTGGGATGAATAATTTAAGGTCTTCCCATATGTTTTGGGGTTCTTGAAATTTTGAGAATTATGTTAGAGTTACATGAACATGAAAACCTGTCATTCTTTTTGCTGTTCTTTTTACCATCCAGTAAATACTATTTTCAGGGAGCAGTTTCATACTTGTCTTTGGGCACCTCTCAGAAAATAACACTTCAAAGTAGAGCAAGTGCTGGACATGCATTTCTGCCTAAGCAGAAATCTGTCCCTAGCCCTTGAGTTATAGGAAGTTGCTCAAGTGTGTTCATGCTCACGTGAAGCCATCCTGCTTTGTATAACTAAGGTATTGTCAATTGAAGCCGGACCATAATCCCTTCCTCCAGAGACTGCTTTAATTAACAGACTATAGAGTCACTTCTCATTTGGCCTAAAAGCTATTTTAAGAGACTGAGAGCCTAAGAACCTTGACTATCTCAAGGTCTCCCATGAGAAGTGGAGAATCCAAATTCAAGGAACTGCAGTCTATCTGACAGAGAAGGAAAATGAAGAGACGTCTTTAGAGGTCTTTTGGCTCCTGAGTGGATGCCTGAAACACTACCAAAAAACCCAAAACAAACCAAAAAAACCCTCCAAGTTCTCCTTTTCCAATTTATTATTAGTCTAGCTGTTTGTGTCCAAATCCTTCCAGCTTTCATTAAGCTCTTAAAATGTCTGAAATTGAGATTCAGCACGTCTCCAATTAATGTTTTGTTTGACTCTAAAGGGACAGTTCTTCCAATTTCTGATGTTGGCGCTTGCACCTAAAGACAAATAAATCAGCCGTTCACACAGCTGTAAAGACGACTTTGCTAAGTGATGTGGCGAGGTCTTGTGCTAACCCCTGAGTTCACAGGGACAGGGGCTTATCAATGAACATGACATAGTTCATTCCAGGAGACATGACTGTTCTAAATAAAGAATTGGGAAATCTTTTGCAGATGGTGTGCATAAAATTACTTATGGAACAGCTCCACTGCTTCTGATTTATGTGTTATGGCTGCCAGCCAGGTGGGCGTGAGATAGAGATGAGAAGTGATCCTTCCAATGAAGCTGGGTTTTCTGGTGCCTTGTTGAAATTAGTTCTGCTTAAGTTCTTGGGAACTGTTACTAGCCCTTAGCACGGGACACTGCGTTATCCTCCTTGTCTAATTTAAATTATGTTCTTCTTTCCAGAGTTTTAGTGTATGAAGGGAAACAAGTCATGGTGGATTCTGGACCAATCTATGATACAACCTTTGCTGGTGGACGATTAGGTCTTTTTGTCTTCTCTCAAGAGATGGTCTATTTCTCTGACCTCAAATATGAATGCAGAGGTTAGTTACAGAAAATGTCTGGAAAATGCTGAAGCTTCTGATAACCTGTGGAGCAAGCATGAAATACAGAAATGAAAAGTATCATTTAGTTACTGAAAGCGATCTGTAATGTCATCGTGTGGAGTAAACCTTGATTTGTTGAAATACCATGAATGCCCTTTGCCCCTATAGTAATCTCAGTTTGAATAACAAACCCCAGATGTTTAATACTACCCACCTGGAAAAAATGAGAGAGAAATCTCTGAGCGAGATACGTGCTTAGAATTCTCTCTGTATATCCACTTCCCTTTGTAGGCTATTGCAGTGTGTCCTGCAGGCAGAGAGCTACTTCTGGATCACCCCTCTTCCAAGAGGCATGGAGAGAGCAGATATATTTAATGAGCATGTCTGTCTATAGTGCCTTGTCTGAAATGTTTTGAAGTTCAGAAAATGCTTTCCAAGGTCTTCTTATATAAGATTTTTATATACATTTAGATACATAGGTGCACATACACATATGTGTGTGTCTCCACCTATATAGGCAGATACCTATTTCTATATAAATGTTCTCACATTTGTAGGAAAATGCAGAACAGGAAACATTGTGCTGCACCACTATACTGTATCACAATGGAGCTCTGTTCTTGTGTGATTGACTTCCTAACCAAATAAAACAAATATAGTAAATATAATTTTTTTTTCCCCCAACTTCTTTCAGATGCTTGAGCAATGGTTGCTGCATTACCAGCAAAATACTGTAAATGCTACGCAACCTGGACACCTCAGTTCATCCTGGTACTCCCAGTTTCTATTTTTGTGTACCTCCTCTCCTCTGTCCTCGTGCTCCACTCACAAGGTGCCTCCTTGCTGCCAGGAGTGCCTCAGCCATCCCTCCACTCAAGTGCCTTCTCACAGCCAGGACTGATGAAACCTAAACGTGAGCGTCCAACCCACCACTGAAGCAAAAGCAGATTGATACATTAGAACACTTTTCTAGAGTGAAAACTTAGCAAAACATGTTTGTTTGTGTATTTGTCTTTTTTAAGGAACGACGTTTACATATAAAAATGTAATTACTTAATGTATTTATATATATATGGAGTAAAAGAGGGGGGTGATGATTATCAGTCATTGTCTTTGAAGTGAGGAGAAATGTGTTTGAATAACTTTGTAGGTGTATGGTTGACACTTCCTTGCTCTGATCAGGACTGGACTTCAGTAACACGAAGCCTCTGGGTCTCACTTTAGCAAAGTAATGGAGGGCCACACCAACAGTATCTATAACAATGAAAATGCCTTTGGATAATAAAGTAAAGATCAATTATGATCATTTCTTGATCCAAAAAGATGTTCTTTAGCTGATGAGGATACTCCCATTAAAATTACAGTTGGAAGAAATGTCAAATTTGCAACCCAAAGCATTGTCTAGTGGAGGCTTAATTCAGGCCAAACAGAATTGAACTAGAAACTCCCATGTGAAAGGGAAGAGCGATTCATTTAAGCATCCAAAGCTATCACTATTGTCTGACTATAAAAAAAAATTACTTCCAGTTGTTCCATTTCCACCATATTTTGCATTCCCTTGTAATAAAGACTATACGATGACCATGTGGAGCAAAATGAACCTGAACCACTTTCCCACCTCTGCTGCAAAAAGCACTTTGACATCCTGAATCCTGATGTGGGTTTTTGAAAAGGTGGCAACGCCACTATTACTTAATTTGGTAACGTATGAATTTAAGGTTCCATTTATAAATGTTTTGTTAGTATTTATGATGATTATCACAGCGAGCTACCTTCTCTGATAATTTATTTTAAAGCATGTCATATAATACATCAGTAATACTTTCACAAATAATGATATTTTAAAACTATTTTTAAAAGCATATCACAGTATGTAGATATTGTCAAAGCATGGTATACACTTAAGTATAGTTTCATGGGTTATATTCATGTATGCTTTAAAGTTAAATGAATAATAATAAGGAATTTATAAATGGAACCTTAATATATATCCAGTTACCCTAATTTTAATATTTTTTTTTTATTGTTACCTATGTCTGCTGTATATAGAACTTCTTAAATAACGCTGAAGGGATACCAGTGTTTATTCTAAACAGATAAAACAGTTACTCAGATATACAATAGTATAAACATGTTTAACTTTTTTTGTTTTGTTTAAGTTGTATGAGCTTTGTTCACAAAAAGAACACACGCTGGTGTAATTTTATTCACAGATGGGTTAACTAATGGAATAATACAGTACCTCTGCCTTCCTATAGGGCACAGTGAGCAAAATGTTGAATCAACTTTTTCTCCCTTGAAACAGATTTTGTTGCTATATTCATTAGAAAGGAATCCACCACCGTTGCTGGCTTTATTGCACATTTTGTAATTTTATAGTGTTCATATTATCAAATCTTTGGTTGTTTTTGTTTCAATTTTGTTTTGTTGCTTTCTGCCCCCCCCCCCCCCCCCCCCACTCCTCTCCCG
>NW_009635691.1:0-231 GCF_000690535.1 Cariama cristata | reverse complement strand
AATGAAGAGGTTAATATTTGGACTGTATCATAATTTTCCTATTCTATGTAAATTATTTATGATGTTTTTTTAATTTCTTTTTGATTTTTTTTTCCTTGCAAGTGTGTGTGAGAGAGTGAGATCAATGAAATTTCATTTTGTTTTGCCAAAGATTGTAAATAATTATTTATTTGTTTACATGGACGGAACTTTATCATTTAACGTCCTGATTCATTTAGTCAGATCCTCATT
>NW_009635690.1:13482-29313 GCF_000690535.1 Cariama cristata | reverse complement strand
TTTGTTGCTTTGTTCCCCATCACTGCAGCTGCGCCCAGCGAGCGCTTTCGGGCTTTCTCCCCTGTCACTGGGGTCCTTGGCCGTGCCGGTGGCACAGCGGTCGCCAGCAAGCGGCACTGTTACCCTGCCGCCCACCCGGGCACCCGCCGGGCATCCCTGGCTGAGCTCTCAAGTTTTGCCTTTTATCTGACCACAGTACTTGGAAAAAGCGGGCGACCTTCTGGGAAGGCAGCCCTTTCCTCAGATCTGCCCGAACACGGGTATTAATAGCTGCTGGGTGGTGGGTTTTTTTTTTTTTCGTTTCCCTGTTAAATGCTGTTAAGACTTGAACGCGCTCAGGATGTGGTTAGATAAGGGGAGGCATGGGCAGTTTCAGCTGGATGTGACACTTTCTCTCCCCCGCTGTTTGTTTCTTCCAAAGTCAAGGTCGTTTTATTGCTCTTTGCTCCGCAAGACCCAGGAGTATTAGACCTTGTACCCATTTTAGGCTGGGTTTAGTCAGGCTCTCGTTACATGCTTGGTCTGTTACGGAGCAGTCAGGAAAAGTATTGCTAAAGCAAACACAGCCTGGGGTCAGGGGTTTTTTTGTTTGAGGTTTATGTGAGGCGAGGAGAGAGCGTTTGGATTAATCATGTAACAAAATCGAATAAATATTTAATCCCTCTGTGGACACACTTAGTCACTTCCAGCGGGAGTTAAGATAAATTCACCTACAGCTGTCTGAGTAAGAGCCAACTTGCCAGCTCTGGCTTTGAAGTTGGAACTGGTCCGAGTGGCTTGTCCTGCGTGTCCCTGTGTCCGTGTGTCACCAGTGCCACCAGCAACCTGCTCCCTCGGGGTGCCCAGAGCTGCGACCACCAGGCAGGATGGCAGAGCCAGCCTCCACTGGTCCCACGGCAATATCAGGAGCAAGGGATGGGCAGGAGCGACCGTTAAATTAAAAACAGTGAATAATGAGGACATTGCCATGCGTGTGTGCTGCAGGTCCTCGCATTTGTCCCTCCCGTGCGTGCTGAGCAGTTCTGCTGGTGTGCCAATGGGTGGGCGCTGGACTTGTTGGGCAGATGATTTTTAATTTTTTTTCTCCCTTCTTTAAAGAAATCAACCCCATTCCCTTCATAGTTTTTAAGGCAAACTACTATTTTTCAGTTGTTTGATGCCTGAGCAATATTATTTATGGTCAAAACTTAACCTCTGTCTTGAGGCTGAGGAGGTGGCACGTAGGGTGGGTTTGTGCCGTGCCATACTCAGTGCATAGGGTGGGTTTGTGCCATGCCGCAGCTCCTGCCCCGCCAGGTGCTGCCCCTCGAACCCCCACCACACCGCTGCCTGTGATGCCAGGCTGGCAGGAGCTGGCAGCAGGAGGTAGGGGTGGTTTTAAGTGTGTTTTAACTGCTCTTGGTCCCACCCAGAGCCTCCTGCCTGGTCTCAGCGCGAGTCGCCATGGTTGATGCTCCAGGGAGGCTTGACCCCACACAAGAGCGTTGCAGAATGGGGCTTTTCAGCAGTGGAGCCCCTCCAGCTCCCACCCAAGAGCTGCTCCCCACTCTCACTGGTGTCCATGGCGGGCACCCTCCTTCCAGCTGCGGTGACAAAATGCAGCAGTGTTTATGCGGGCCAAAATCTCTGGAGGTGGCCTTTAACTCACCCCCCTCAGGACCCCTTTGGCCAGATTGCCCCAAGCCCAGCTGAAGCCCTCGGGAGACAGGGAACCACCAGAGCCTGAAAAACAGGGCATAACCCTGCGGTTTGGACATCAGAAACGGCGGCAGGGCCTGGGCAGTGAGTTTCTTTTAGCTGGGAACCAATGGGCTCGATACTTGACTTTTGCTTTTTAATAGTATTTTCAGCACAATACATGGAATGTAAGGGAAGGAAATTCCCATAGCGCTGGATCTTGCGTTGCAGGGTCAGGAAGCTGTTCATGCCAAGCTGGCGTGACTCAGAAAGAGTTGAAAGAAATCAAGTCATTAAGCATCTGTGCAAACTTTAGCTGGGGCTGAACAATGGAAATACTCTTGTGCGGCGAGATTATTTTTTTACAAGCGATTGTTTTTGACACCACTCTTGCCTGGAAGTCTGATTTGCAGAGGAATTTTTATGATAAGTTTAAATCCAGCCCTGTTCTGGAAAGCTCTTAAGCATAGACTTAAAATAGGCACATACTTAAATACTATTAACGTGTTCATGAAAATGAACACTTAGTACATCCTTGGGTGCTTTTCTTGTACAGGGTGCTTATAGGAATTGTACCTTCAATTGTACCTCTTGCAGAAGCAGGCAATACTGAAGAAAACTCAGTTTTAATGAGCTGGGCACACTTCTCAGAAAAGTCTGCAAGTGTTAGGGGGAAATGCCTTATGTGTTTTGGATTACTTAATAATGCAGACTCTGGTGCTTTTTTAAAAGAAAAACAAAAACATTTCTGTAGCCATGGTTTACCTAGAGGAATACATGGTGTTTTTTATGGTGGATGTTATTTTTCTTTAAGGTTACGAATAGGTTATTTATATTTTTGTAAATTCTGTGTCATTACCATTGTAATTCTGAAGTAGAATTGTTCCTGTTGGTTTTTGGGGTGATGTCTGTATTCAAATAAAGCAGTAGCTGAAGCTCCTGCCCTTTTTGTTAAACAAGGGGTGTCTGCGTGCCCCACATTCCTCCCAGTCCTGGTGCTCTTGAATGCTGTGTGTTTGTAGTTAAATAAATTTCAGAGCCAGAGCCGGTGATGCTCGGCGAGTTTTGATTCTTCTCCCCTCCTGCCTGCGGGTCTGGCTGTCGGGCAGGAGCGTGCAGACGAGTGCAACGCCGATCCCCCTGCCCACCCGTGGGTACGGGCAAATACCGCCGCAGTACGGACCCAACTGCCTGCGCTGGCCGTGGGCTCCGGTGGAGGGATGAGTGGGGCGGAGGGGTACATCTGGCAGCACTTCTTAGAGAGAGATGCTGTTGCAGCTGAGTCCGTCAGCCTCATGACACTGGTGTTGGAATGAGGCAGGAATGGCTTAAACAGGCACCGCTGGAGGGGAGCAGCCGCTGGCCCCTTCCCTACAAGGTGCCTGCCCTGATCGGGGGGCATCAGCTGCTGTTTGTTGTACAGGTTTAATCTTCCTCGGGGGGGTCAAATCCCAGGTGGGGTTTGTCGCATGGCCTGGGGACGGGGAGGAGGCAGAGACCCTGTAAATGAGCCCAAGGAGCTCCAGTTCCTGAAGCTTCGCTGAGGAGCGGTTGTTCTTTAAGCTAGGTAATTACCATGCTTATTAAGTCTGTTCATGCCCTTACGCTTGGTCTGTTCTTTAGAATAATTATTAGAATGAAGGATATGATGATTTTCTTTTCTAATTAAAGCTGTTATACTTGTCCAAACTCTCTCAGGCTTTATAGGTGCTTGCACTGCTATAGCTCATTCCTAGTGTGAAGAATACCCCCACGCGATGCTGTTGCGTGCAGTCCTGCATCGCAGTCCTGCTGCGCTTCTGCCATTAACGCAATACAATAGGTATGGATAAAGAAGCCTTTGACATCAAGGCCCAGAAGAGCCGGTCATTCGTCACTGAATGCAAAACCATAGTATCGGTAGAGGTATTCATCATGCGTGGTTTCCAAAGAAGCCTTTTCCATGGAGGTCCTTGGGTGCGTGGAGCTGTTATTTTCAGAGATGCTCAAAATAACACACCCCAAGTTAGCAGTGAAATGACCTTGCTGCTGTGCTGAGAGCAGCCAGCCTTACCGAAGAGCTGCGAGGGGTCGGTGATCCCAATGCCTGCACCGGCGGTGGACAGTGCTGGCAGGCGTGCTGCGGGCTCAGGAGGAGCCCTGCCCTCCCGCAGGTGAGGCAGGTCTTGGGACCTGGGCTGAGAGCCCAGCCTGTGCCAAGCAGCTTGCCGGCGGCCACTGGTGCGCTGCAGGAAGGCTGTGTTTGGAGGAGAGCGTTGGAGGTGTCTTTGTTGGGAGAGCAGCCTCTTGCATGCTCTTGGGATGGGAATTCAGAATATGCATTGGCTTAACTTCAAGTGACTCCTGGTTTTGGGGCTGTAACCATCCAGGACTTTGCATCCTCAGGTGCCTGAGGACTGGACATGCCGCAGTAGGTAAGGTGTGGGTGGGTTTGGCCCTACCTCAAGGATCTGCTCTTCTGAAGAAGTCCCTGGGGTAACTGCTCCCGTGCAAAGCAGGTGCTTACACTCTAACCAGGAGCTCCCTGTTTACACCCTGCTCTGCTCCTTGCCTTGGAGCGTTTGTGTTGTCTGGTCTCACCTCATTTTTGGCTGATGCACAAGGAGCGGTGATGAACCATGTTCCCGTCAAAGTACTTGGGATTCTTGTTCTCAGCACTGTGATAAGAGGTAGACATCTGTGGACCAGAGCTGGCAGAAGGGACGTGTGTACTCCATGCAAGTAGACGAGCGTGGGTTGAAAACCAGCTCCTAGGTGGTCGGAACCAGGCTGACTCCTGCCTTGCCAGTTCCTGGCGCCTCAGCAGTCACAACTGGCGGAGAGGCTGGCAGCGTATCGAGATGTTGGGGTACACACGGTCCTCACCTCAACTGCCTCCAGGAGGAACATCTCCGGCTGGGATGCAAAGCTGTACAAAGGCATTCGAAGCACATGGGCCGACTGCTTGACAAGGCTCCAGTTCCAGAGTAGGATGCCAATAAATGCCGTTTGGCCCACACGAGGCATGTGCCCTGGGCATTCTCCTGAGCTGGTCTCTGGGGCAGGAGTGCAGACACGTGTCCTGCCTTTCACAGCAGCCACAGCTTGCAGCCAGTGATCCTGCCAAGCCAAATATTCCTGACCAAGGCATTTTTTGCTTTAAAGAACTTGGCTGAAACTTGCGGGGTGTTGAGGTACATCACTTGAATCCCCTGATGAAGCAACTGCAGAGGTGGAGACCAGTGAAGCTTTCACAAACATTCAGAGCGTGTTTCAGGTGGGTTGAAAACTGTCCCATCAGATTTTTGTGTCAGTAGAAGGTACCTTAAGCCAAGACATTAACATCTACTTACCCGGCATGAATAGTTTGGCAGAATTTAGGTAAGCAGCCGGGCACCAAACCGCACCTGGACTTGGAGGCTCACCAATAAGGAAACTACATTTCTCTGAAGATTTCCTTCAAATGCCTGTGACGGACTGTCCTCGGACCCAAGGGTGGGACAGCCATGGGGAAGAGGAAGGAGGGGAGGAAGGTGCTGCTGGCTGTCCCCATGCTGGCAGCGGCTGCTGGTCCCTGCTCTCAGCCCGGTGCCCCGGTGCATGAGATTGTCCCCAGCCGTGCAGTCCCCGCTGGCGGGAGGAGCAGAGCCAGGGCCATGCTCCGAGCATCCCCCATGTCCCCACGCCCGGCAGCGGTGGGGAGTCTCTGCAGCAGCTTTTAGGTGAGGGGTGCAAGCGCCAATGCAGCAACCGCCCGTGGTGGTTCTGCTCTGCTCTCCAACCTCCCCGCGCACATCCATTATGAGAAGGAGAGCGCAGAGTCCCCAGGGGAATGATGGCAGGGAGAGAAAGGGATTCACAGGGGTGAACTCAAGGAGAAAGCCAGTAATTAAATTTCAGCTTGTTTTCATGTCAGGAGGATCAGGCTGGAGTGATGCTCAGCTCCCTTGTGCTCTGCTGCTCCTCGCGTGGGAATTGCTCATCCCCATAGGCACCGGTTGCACTTAGCACCGTAACAAACCGCTTCTCCCGCTGGGCACATCTTGCTCAGCCACACACCTCCGTGCTCTTCTTGACAGAGTAATTTGGGCACTGAACCTTTTAACGCCATTTAGCACCAATTTCTGTGTGCTCCGGTCTCCCCTGCGCAGAGGGCTAGAGCACAGTTAGTTAAATTTCAGTTGCTAAAAATGAAGACTTAAATCTGTTAGAGATAACTGACTTTCCAGTCCCAAGCCTCTTTCCTTCTCCACCTTCCTCTCCTTCCCCACCGATGATTTTTTTTATTGTTTGTTCTCTGATTTTCCCATTTTGTATTTTCCACAGACCTTCCCCTGCGTGCAGAGTTCTCACATTACTGCATCTCTGCAGGGCACAAGGGCAATTACAAATGAATGAAAACACACATTTTACAGCGCATTATTGAATTATTGAATGTGTTCGCCAGGAGACAGACATTTATTTTTCTTCTACTTTCCAAACTCACCTTTCGAACCTGTGGGCTGACTCACAGGGACTCTCCAGATGCCGTTTTCAAAAAGCAGCTCAAAAGCTTCACAGAGTGTGCTTTTAGGGTACCGGCGGCTCCGGCTGCTTTGCATCCCCAGGGCAGTAAGTGCAAATATCCCCCCCCCGGCTTTGCTGGGCAGACGAAACCGCACCCAGCCTGGGGACTGTCTCTGTCCTTCGATTCCCTCCAAATTTGAAGGAAGCATCCCCCCACCACCACCTCCCACCCCCCAGATCATTCTGCCCCGGCTGCGTGGGCGGATGGCGGGGGAACTGGGCATAGTGTTTAGAGGATTAAGGGGACATTAATGAGAGCAAACCTTCTCAACTGGAACCTAACTGGGAGCAACGGCAACCACCAGATTAAAACTGGGAGCCTAATTCCTTTCGTTGGCAGCAGAAGTTCATTTTTAAGGGAAAACATTGCAGCTCCAATCATAAAGCCTTGCTGATGAAAAACAAACACTCTTTGTCTTCGGGGACAGTCCGATGCCAATAATTATGACTATCCATCAAAAATACATTATTATCCCAGTGAAATTCCTGTATTCCTTCCCTGAGTCCTGGTGGTAAATGAGGCTTTTTGAGACTGGCCAGCCTATTTCTGTGTGACAATTATTACGTTAACAGGAGCCAATAGACTGGATAATGGGCAGATTTGGGATTCGAATGCAGCTGCGTTGAGGAACAGAGTTTTAGCAAAAGAATAAAGTGTTTTCGCAACCCATTCAGTACCTCTTCAAACTCCCCCTCACATCCTCCTCTGAGCTAGTTTTAAGGAATTAGCGGATTACAAATAAATACCCCAATCACATACAATAACAATAGGGCCAGTTTTCCTAAATTCTTACCTCCTACAGTTAATTTAAAACAAGTAGGAGCAACGAGCACACGATGCCTCGCGGTGTTTACCCTCGCCACCTCCGAAGGCCGGAGGGGTCAGACTTGATGCTGAGCCGGGGGCTCGGTCCTGCGCGGGCTCCGATGCTGCTCGGGAGGTGCTGGAGGAGCTGGGCACCCGGCCAGGACCACTGGGTCGGCAGAGCTCAGCGGAGCCGGGCGGGTTGTGAGCTGCTCTGTGTCCTCGCTGAGGTCTCGTCCTGGTCGTGTCCAAGAGGGCTCTCCCAAAGCGTCTGCCCCTTACCCCGGGCACCGACGGAGACATGCTCCTGCCCTGTGGCACGTGCGGCACAGAAGGGTATTTGCAATGGCATCTTGGCATCCACTGTGCGTATACCTATATAAATATACGTATAAATAAATATAAAACTAATGGAGGATGGGCTTATATCCTCCACTTTGTATAGGAAGAGAGAGCAAAGCATGTATTAGCAATGCTTAAAACAACAAATAAGAAAATACTGCAGTTCCTCCCACCTTCACCCTCAGTCTCTCCTTCCTTTGCAATAAGCAGGGGAAACGCAAAGGCGAAACAAAAAATTTGAGAACTTGGCTTCAGAAAGAATAGGTAAATCAATTCCGGCTTGGCCGCTGAGGCTGTTACTAGTCTGGCACAAGCGGAGACCAGCTGAGGAGGACAGCCGTGAGTGCCTGGCCGAGCCGAGGTGGGAGGTGGGATACGGGAGAGGCAAACTGGGGTGGAAAGTTCGAGTTGCTGGGGGGCTACAAGGGGAGAAAGCAGACGGCATCTCCGGGAGAGTGGTGAGCGCTGAAGGTTCACGTCGTCACTTGGCCGTTACACAGCACCGCTCCAGAGCGAGCCAGACGCGAGGTGCCACGGCCGTTACTTTCCAGCAAAGAGCTCTGGATTTCATGGCCACTCACTTTGCCTCGTGTAAGTAACTTCCATGGATTTTTTTTTATTTTTTTTTTTACCATACTCTGCTTTGGCCTGATCATGTTTTTATTGGAAAACTCCAGATGAACGAATTAAGCTTTTCCCAAGAACGAAGTTAGTGGAAAACACGTTTCATACACATCTAAGACCTCATTAATCGTATCTGGGTGACGTTTGGCTGAAAAGGGCAGTACCTGTAGCACAATGCATAGGCACAAAAATGCCCATTTTCATGGGAAGCTTTCATTTCCTACTTTTTTACTGTTTGACTCTCCAACTCTCATGTTCTTTACTGCCATGTTTTGGAGTAGAATATTTTGATAAAACCCAACGTAACTTCCTCGAACACTTTGCTTTGGCTTGCAGGCCAAGGCAGTTGCAGGCTCTCACCCTCCTGGCGTTCACTCCCCGAGGTACCGGCTGCCCGTGCCAGGAGCACACAACCCGCAGCGACATTTGCAGGCGCTCCCCTGTCCCGCTACGTTTTTGCTGGTACGAGACCCTGTGTCCGCATCCCTGCCGCTCTCTCCCCACGCAGAGGAGCTGCGAGAAGATCTCAGTGTCTTTCACGAGCAGGAGCTAGACTGCAATTAAATGGTGTGACCATTTTCGTTTCCACACGCTTGGTGCCAAATGTGGACTCACCATGCGGGGGCCAGCGAAGAGGCGATGAACACAACACTGTCAGCACTACCTTTGCCTCGGGTGAAACCAGCCAGGCTCTGCAGCTGCCTGCACAGATGAACGGGTCTCTGTTTGGGTCCAGCTGCCCGCACAACGCACTCCTGGGACTGATGCCTTAGTATAAAGCATCCCTTCCCTCTGCCTTTCCTCCTTTTAGCTCCCCGGCTTCATCCACAGCCTGTGTTTTATTTCCTATGCTGTTAATTTGCTGCCAGGCCAGTGTTCGAAGATAATGAAAACACAATCAGTGTTCTTCACTTACCAAACATTACAGCTCGCCATGGGAAGTGCTCAAAGGAGCAAACAGATAAAATGTTGTAAAACACAACTCTTAAAGTTTCTAAAAGAGCTTTAGTTGTTCCAAGAATATGGAGAACAAAAATAACGGAAAACAACATGATATTTGGGCTTTCTGTGCTATTTTAAGCTTCTATAACAAGGGATATTAGCCAAACTGCTATTGCCAGTGTCCTCCCTTTTCTCGTTTGGTTTTTTTTTTACTTATGCTTTTTATACCAGTCTGGGAGCGACCCGCTGTTCTGGGCCAGCCTCCTCCTGGGCAGACCTGCAGCGCGGTGCCTCCCAACGTCCTGCCCCGGGCGTGGGCTCCGTGGGCACAGCTGTGCCACAGCTGGCTGGGCCGGGCTCTGGGCGCTGGGTAGCAAAGTCACCCACAGGGAAAGGGAGAGAATCTTCCTTTAAAGCCTGTTCTAGAGCTGAAGGGTCTGTCCTCTTGAGCAAGCGCTTCTGTCGTTCTCAGGTAAGACCTAGAGGATGCAGCGATCGGTAACCTTTCATGTGGCCAGAACATGTGAGGCAGCTGGATTTTATGATGTTTGACTTTGGAGGAAAAGAAGAGCACAAAACATAGCCGGTCCTTTTTCCTGAGGTCATCAGTCTCCCTTTTCTGTCACTTGCAGGGTTTAGCAACCCCACTGTGTTAAAACACAAGGCTCACTCTGCAGGGTTGCGCCGAGGATTAAAATGAGCGTCTCAGCTTGCTGACTCCCTGGCCAAAACCCCAGGACCCCGTTGTGTCTGTCTGCCCCCCTGTGAAATGGAGTTAACAGCCGAAGGCTGAGTTGGTGGGGGGGCTCGGGGGGGTGCAGGGCTCTGACTGCCCCGTCAGCACCCAGAGGGGCCGGAGGGATGCTCGGCAGGGGTGAGTGGATGGACCTGAGGGAACGAGGGTAGGAATTGCTGCTGGAAGGTCTTGCGCACCCAAGCTGGGTTTGTCGCTAACCCTCAGAGTGATTTTTTTTTTCCTCTTTTGTTCTCTCCCTCTGTTTCTCCATCCACACCATGAATCACATCATAAAAGAAATAAAAATCTACCCTTAGGTTAGAATTGATGCTCCCCAGAGCTAACCAGAAATGTAAGGCACTAAACTTTATATTTGCAACGTACAGTTTAAAGATACAATCCTCCAGCTTCTCACCAGAAGTATTTCACAAGGGCACCGGTGAGTCATTACAAGTTGCTTATCCCGGAGACTGCTGGAAGGAGGGACCCCGACGGTGCCTGCGGCATGCTGGGGACCAAACAAGCTTAAGGTTCATTTTCAACCCGTTCCCATTTATAGCTGAAATGTCTGAATATATTGCTAAATATTAATGGTCTTTGTTCGCTATGTTAATCATTACAGTTCACCTAGAGGATGAATATATTTCTACATTATGTCCTGCAAGCTGTGAGTGAAGGACAACAGAACACTTATATTCCACTAAATAGAAGGCAAGGTAATGCAATTTAATACAACTCTGTTAATAGAACAAAGGGTAACCTTATGTTCAAGTCAGCTTTAGCTTTAGGTTTCTTAAAATTAACCTCCAGATTTAATAAAGGGAAAAACCGTCTATAGCCTGCAATAGAAATGTGAACATAAAGCAGGAATACTGTGTTAAGGTATTTATTTGGAGCTGTAGCTATTGCCATCTCCATGCAGGGAACTGACGGCATTATTCACTGTTCGTAAGCAAAAGCCACTGGTGCGTTTAATTCAAGAACAAGGTAGAAAATGAAGATAGTCTGTTAAATAACTGACCTCTAAAGACAAATTCGAGGAAGACAATGATGTACTATGAAGAGAATCCTAGAAATACCATAATGGTAAAAACTAAAACTTGATTCCTTTGTGGTCTTTAGGAGGCACTTGGTTTATTAACCTTAACGTGAAAGGTCCAAGCAGTGTATCACAGTTCAGAAGGAAACAAAAATTTCCAAAATAGCCCAAAGTCGTCCAGTCTATTGCGATTCCTCATTAACTGAACTTTGTGGTAAATCCATCATGGAATTTTTGGGTGATCCAGGAACTCCTTATAATACTGAATTCATCCTTGTTTGACATGTATCGGCAGTGAAACACCAAAATGAGCTGTGGAAGGAGAAAGAAGCTGCAAAAGGTTTAGGCCATTGATTAATTGATCGCTTAATTCCTGTTGGAAATTGCCTGAGACCAGATGTGGCAGCAAGCAAACATCATCTCCATCTCAAAAAACAGATCAAAATCTGTTGCTTTAAAACTTCCCTGCCATCATTTTTATTAGGTATCATAAACAATCTCCTAACAACACCCGAAGTCTTGCCCCTTGGCAATATCACACTGATTACGGTACTCAAGTTGGCTACACGTGTGGATTTGAAAGAGCAATGACTTCTGCAGACGTGGGTGAGGAGTATGCTGTGGTTCTGGCAGAATGGCATGAAACTGTCAAAAATGATGTTTTGAAAATCACTGTCACTACTTTCAGCTACGAACACCAACTGAAGATCCTTGTAGAGGGGCGATCCCTGGGGCAAGAGACCACCGAGTTCTGCCAGGACACGCTACGGGTTAGATACTTACATATACAATGAAAGCATAGGGATATGTTAGATACAGATGACGCTTGGAGAAGATATAAACTTTTACGCTCTGAAGCAGCATTAACTGCAAGGCAATAAGCAGAAATTCCATTACTGGGGGACACTCCCTAGAATTGTCCCTTATGATGTCCCATAGAGCAATTGTTTTGTCTCCAGCAGACAAATTAGATGGTCCATCAATCAGATTTTATAAAGCAATTCCTCTGTTCTTATCTGTCAAGGAGATTTTTTACGAGGTCTGACATGGAAAAGTCTCTTCAAGTGACGGACCATTGTGTTGTAAATTCAGACACATGGTTTCTGCAAGACTCAGCCTGTTGGTTTGTTTTTTTTTTTTAATATTACTATTTTTTTTCCTCTCACCGCTTGGTAAGTGACCGCTGCTCTTCGTTGACAACCCATTGCAGAAGGCGGTGTCCTCATGCGATTTGACATTGCTGAACAAGGCATTATTAGCTGGTATGGGCTCATGGCAGAATAAAACCTCCTCACAAGGGCCAAATTCATTACTTCAACCCTTATTACTGGAGCAAAAGAAACAATACAGGGGCAGGGCAAGAAGTGCTTTTGCTTTGATGTCTGGGGAGACTTCCAGTAACCTCCTCAGGAAGGGTTTGCTGTGGTGCAGCGCATCAGGCACAGAGACTTGCAGACCTCCCTCCTCCGGCCGCGTCAGCTCGCTTCCCTCCAGACCCCCTGCCCTCTCCAGCACAATTCTGAGCATCGCTCACCTGCCCTGCAGCAGCGTTTGGTCATCTGCTCCTGCCTCGTCCCGTCGGCCAGTGACCCCAAATGACTTCAGTCCTGTTCTAACGTAGGCACCCCAAATGTGGCATTGCCAACACCTCCTGGCAATGAGATCACCTCTGACGTACCTGCTCGGCACAGAAAATTAATCGGGATGAGCCCAGTGGTGCGGTCATCGTTGGAAAGGTGTGTGCACCGGGAGTGCTTGGACATCAAGCTCAGGGGAGCGGTTTAGGAATACATCCTGGAATTTGGGTAGGGATTACTGCTGAGCACTAGTAGGACAGCACAGCTTTCTGAAAAGCCTTGAATCTTTAAATGAGAGCTGACTGCAGATTTGTGCTTGGCATGATAAACCTGCCCTTACCCTGTCAGTATTCCCGCTTGGGCTTCATCCAAGGTCTGGGGAGATCAGAAACATTTTTCTCCCCACCGCAGCGCAGGAGGTGATCGCTCGAGGGAAGCAGGCATGTCTGCTCCTCGGTCGGTGCGAGGGTAGAGCCATCTGCCCTGACTTGAGGGAGAGACTCTCCTTGGCTGCCCGTGGCAGAGGGTGTCTGCTCATTACCTTCCGAGTGCTCATTCTGGGTGTGCCCTTTGCATCCCAGCCTCCCGGGAGAGGGTCGGGCTCTTTTCTCCCTCTTCTTCCCCGGGTCTGGGAGTGATCCAACCTGCTGAGCTACACCTCAGTGTAAGAGGGTGGTCTCTGGCACTGACCCACCTATATCCCCGTTTCCCAGGGGCTTGATCTGGATTTAACTGAGGACATTTCCATTTACTCCTTCAGCATGCTTTGGACAGGCCTTCGGTACTGTTTTCCACTTGAAGAGCTAACTGATGATAATTGTATTCTGTTTCTCCTTCCTGAGCTAATTTTCTGACTCATTGTGGGTTTTTTTTCTGCTTGCTGTTTGTTAATCTAGTTGGCATTTTGTGGTTTCTTTGTTCATTATGTGATGGGGCTATATAAGGGGATTTGCCTCTGGAATTCAGGTATCCCCTGCACTGTTTTCTCTGTTATCGTCTTCATCAGCAACTACGCTGAAGGCAGTTAGATGCATTTGGCATGAGCTAACCTTAATAAATCTGGGTTGTTAATCACTCAGACTTGTCACTGTTGAATCTTTGCATACTGATTTGTGTGTGCTCAGACAGTTTCTCTGGAGTAGATTTCTGGTAACTCAGTGTTTTAATAATCCGCCTTCCAAACTCACTCTCAGGGTCTCACCTCCTGGGGTTTTGCCTGCCCAGGACGGTTCCACATCATCTGCCTGCCGAGCAGAGCAGCACCGCAGCCGCCGACGGCGCGGGGTGACGGCTCGCTCTGCACCACGTGAGCAGGACGAGGGCTTCCCGGGGGACTCTTCTCCTGGCCCACGCTCCCGTCCATCCCTCTGGTCTTGGGGCTGCCGCACCATCGGGCTGCAGGGAGCAAACCACGCTGCTTCTGCTGCCCCGGCCAGGGCAGCTCTCTGTGCAGCAAACCTGCAGCAGCCCATAGCACAGCCCTGCTGGGAACGGGGAGGGAAACACTCAGCGCCAAGTGGTGGGCCCGGTTTTGGAAGGTCTGCGTTGGTCCTATTGATCTTGGACATTGGGCTGCCTCCGACACTCAGGAAGCCATTTCCACAGGCGAGCAGTGTGTCTGAAGACAAATTAATGAATGTCTGAGCATCTTTTTACCTGCTGAGTTGGCTCAGACCTTAACCTGTTTTAGCAAAAGCAGAATTTCTTCGATTCTCTTTGCCAGACCTTGGCTAGGTAAGCCCTCTGATTGCTGCAGCAAGCTGTGTGCCTGCCGCTCAGCAGCGATGCAATCTCTTGCCCCTCAGTCGCTGTGCCTTGCCCAAATCAAACAACATAGCTCAGATTATCTTTTCTTTTTTTTTATGTTGTGCATCCTATCGTTTGCCTGAATGCTGCGGAGAGAGTGCTGCTGTGTTAGTCAGGGCATCCTCAAGTGATACAAGAGCCTCAAGGCAACGGGCAAAGCGTGCGAGGCTTTGAATCCCATTCAGGCGTTGATAATTACCAGTCTAGATAGCTAAGCCATTACAAGGATGCAATACAGTCAGCTCTTACATCATGCCCATTTAGGGAAGAAAAATTCAGCGATGAAGAGATGCTACGATTGACAGATTGAAGGAAAACCAGCTAGGTTATTTTTCACAGCAAACGATAGCTAACCGCACAGCTTAGCAGAAGAGCAAGGGAGTATGAAGAGAGACCCCCTCCTTTGGAATGAGGTCTTTGATTCCTCCAGAAAAAGATGATGAAGGCATTGAAAGAAAGAAAGGAAGGAAAAAAAAAACAATCTAAGAAATACTAAAGATGGCCTCAGCATAAAGTTAAGAGACTTATACTTCACCCGTAGCCACTAGACATGACAGGGGCTCCCAGAACATCTCTCCTATCGAAGGGGTGATGGGCAGGTATGACTCCAAGGTTTGCTTGCTGCTTCCCAGAAATCTGGCTGTTTCTGAGAAAACCAGCAGCCAGTCTGTACCAGTATTCTTGGACAAAGATCTTAAGGAATTACTGAAAATGTCTATCTATCCTTCTTGGACTGTAAGAAAGCCCTGGGGATGGGATTCAATCCCCGGCTTGGCTGATACCCCAGAATTTGCCACCAGGGAGGTAGATTTCATGTTAGAATCAAAAAGAGAGCCACAGCTTAATATTTCTCATGGAAGATACCAGGGTCAGTGCTGCTGCTATGGTTATTTCGTAGAAGCTCAAGATATAATATGTGCATTAAAAGGAAACATAGACATATCTCTTTAGAAACTGTGTGAGTTTTGTATGCGCGGTGGCTCATACAGCAGCCTATGGAAAGGCAGGCTGAGAACGGCACACTGCGCATGGTGCTGTGCATGGTGCTGTGCTCGGGGCTGTGCTGGGGGCTGTGAGCCCCTGCCAGCGCTGCCACTTGGGCACTGGGTCACGCACGGCTCCCCGAGGGGTTACAGAGAGCTTGGGGGGGGCAGGATGTAATTGTCTGTCTTCTCTTGTTTCTTTGTGAAATGTTTGCTTTGTGGGTGTTATTCAAAGAACCCTGGAAAGTTTTGTCCGGGGCAATAAAAGATGGCAAATAAAGAATATGCTCGTCCAGGATGAAATTTTAGGTGAGTGTTTTTGTTAAACTCTGCATGGCTTTCCGGTGACACCAACGGTGTTTTTCACAAGTATCTGTCTGAATCAGTTTAACGGTGAAAAGCAAATAAGCCCACGAATCACAGCTAACCAAGCCCCGCAGCTGCCTTATTAACTGAGGGCTGCTGCCATCACCACGACTTAGCACCACTGCTACAGCACTGGCGAGAGAGGTGCTCTCTCTTTTGACTTCTTACTTGGCGTGAATCCTGTTACCTACTGGCAAACAGTGAGTTTAAACCTTGTTTTCTGAAGGGGGCCTGCGGGAGCACGTCGGGGAAGTTCAACAGCCCAGATCAAGTCCTCCGGATCCGGAGCAAGCACCAAGTGGGGGTTTCAGTGCCATGGGGCTGTCCCCTCCTGCCTCCGGGCCAGGTCCTGGATGACTCCACGCTTTACCCAACCATTGCTGAAGTCT
>NW_009635690.1:8058-13412 GCF_000690535.1 Cariama cristata | reverse complement strand
TTTCCAGTTAGTCCTTTTAAAGTAGGATCTCCCAGGGCTTTTTTCCTTCCCGCGCCCATAAGACACAGCACCTCCCAGGCTTTTCATGGCCATCTCCCGGTTTGCCCCGAGGCTGCCATCACTCACATTTCCACTTGCGAAGGAAACTTTCCAGTCCCTGGGAGAAGCCCATCCACCGTACCTTATCATGGCATCTCATTTAACATCCTCAGCTTATGCTAAGATCTTGTGCTACAGCAGCCACAGGATGACGGATGCTGGTTTTGGCAATCTTTGGGAAAAAGGCTCTTAAACTTCTGAAGATATATGAGTGGAAACTGGCTGCTACATTTCTGTAGCCGGAAACCAAAAACTCCACGCTGACACCCCCCTTTCCACAGGAAAGAAATAATATTTTAATAAAGTGGAATACATGGTAGTTTGAGGGCCATTCACTAGAAGTTGATGAGGAGTGAGGAACAGTAAAAAGGCAAATGAGAGCTTCTCTTAATAATTAGATGAGGTGATGCTCATGAATTAGAGCTGCTTTTGACATTTCGAAAAACTCACAATGATGTTTTTCGACTGAGAACAGTCCCTGCTTGACACAGAGAAAGGGGCAGCGCCTGCACCCAGCGGCAGGCTGCTTTAAATGCCCATCGTCAAATAATTGTTAGTTTCCCAGTGAAGTGCCTCAGGGATCGTGTAGTCATCCGTATCTGCTGCCGCTTACGTTGCTGTGCTGTCTTCTCCTTGCGCAGATGCTGCAAGGTACACCTGAGGTGCAGGGACGTGGCTGAGTGGGGTCAAGTGGCCTGGAAGTGAGGACCTCCCCTCCTTTCTCTCCTGTTCCTTCTCACTGTGCAAAGAGGGGGGAAAAAAAAAAAAATCAGTCCTTAGTTTCCCTTCTTTGGTCTGTCTTATCCTCCTCCAGGAAGGTGGTGGGAGCACATCTTCGTCCCCGCCAGTGACCCAGATCCCCCCGCCGCCTCCTCCCCAAGCAGAAGCTCAGTCCAGGCTATCACCAGGGTAGACCAGGAGCATCCCTGACCCTGAGCAGCCACGGCTGCTTTTAAACTACTGAAAAACCATCACCTGGTTTTCACCAACTAGACAAACCCAAAGTCCTCAGCTGCTCGTCCCAGGACATGCCTTCCAGCCCCACCACCAGCTTTGTAGCCCTCCCTTGGACACATTCAAGGACGTTCACATCCTTCTTAAATTGTGGGGTCCAGAACTGCACACATACTCAAGGTGAGGTTGCACCAACGCTGAATACTTTTTCTCCAAAGCAGTTTGTTTGGGCCTTTTTTTGCTACGAGTACAGTGTTTCCTTATGAATTTCAGGTCTGAGGACCAGCGAGTGACCACACCGGCTGGTCTGGACCAGAGTCCCTCTGCACGTACCGGTCACCAGCACTGGGTTTTGAAGGATTACTCAGGAACTGTCAGGGCTCAAAACACCCATAGCTTTAGGTCTGCAAAAGACATAACTATTCACCCCAAAGTCTGGATGGATAAGTAAGTAATAAACATTTTCCCATCTTTTGCCTGTCTCCTCCAAGTAAGAGAAGTCCCTTGGTCAAGCCCAACCAGGGAAGCTGAGAGGAGAAGCCTGGCCTCTCTGGTCTTGGTGCAATTTTTAAGAGGGATGATACGATGGAGAAAGGGACATCGCTGGCCAGGCCAGGGGGATCCTTCCAGGTCCTGCTCCTTAGGGCCCAGCCACTGCTCCACACTTCTTGCGAAATCACGTAGCAATTGTGGTTTCCTTTTGCCTTTAATGACTCTTTTCCCTGTATTTTTCTTTATTTTTTTTTCCCCTCTCTCTCATGTACTAAATCTTTCCTTTGTTCTGTGTTCTTTTTTTCACCTGCCTCCCAAGTATAACTAGATTAAACTGTATTTTTCCTAGGACTGTAAACAAAACCTTCCCTCTTAATCATGGTCAACTCCATTGTTCAAATGAAATTCTTTTACAGCAGTTAGTAATTATGCAGAAAGATTTCCTTCTTCAGTTAGTGAATGCACAGCCCTGACAAAATATTTTGTGGCCTTTTGTTTAGTGCCAGCGTAACTTTATTTCCTGAATTAATATATTTATAATAAAACCAAAAAGAAATTCTCAATGGACTAGATTTGTCCGCCTGAATGCCATCTGGGGCTGCTGCCACCGATGCCTGGTGGGAGTTCCCACTTTCCCTTTCCAGGTGCTGGCTCCGCAGCTCCAGAAGCAGCAGAGGGAGGGGTGGGATGGAGCCGGGGCAGGAGGACTGAAGGGACAAGGAGCAGACCATCTGAAGGGGAAATTGCTGTTGATGACCCTTACGCCTGCTGGGAGGCTTTGGTTTAAATTATATCTGGTGAAACTGCATATGGATGGAGTTAACCTGGATGTCCAAGTCCTTCCTTCAAACACATGCCAGAACAGGTCCATTTCTGTTAACCTGCAAAGCCCCGTTGGTGTCGTGGCACGTGTTACGAGCGCCGACACAGGCCAGCGACTTGGGAAAGCACGAGGAATGATGGAAACCCAGGCCTCATTCCTCTACTAGTAATAACATGGGAAACCCCAGAAGCAAATCACCCTCTCTGGGGAGCTCCATGTCCCCTGCACATACCCCTGCTCCTCGGACCAGCTGCAGCTGTGGGCTCGCAGGGCGAGTGCCTGAGAGGCTGCGCTCCCACTGCACCGAGTAGAGGGGGTGCTACCGTGATACAAGTCAAAAGTCAGTCGTAAATCACCAGAGCAGCAGTGTCGATTCCAGAGGGGAAAGGGGGAGATGCCCTTTGACATCCACCAAATCCAGGTAACTCACCTCAGCCCTTTGGCTCACAGGTCCGTGTTGGCCGTCTGGATGTGTACAGTGGAGCAAACGGTCTGCGAGGAAGGTCCCTTCCTGTACCCGCTCTGCTCCGTCCATGCCTCGCGGCAGGACGTGGCCACGGCTGGATGCGCGTTGTCCTGAGCCTGAGGCACCTTCCGACACATGCAGAGCAGGGACTTGAGCTCTGAGCGGAAGCTCTCATTCAGCCAGCAGTAGATGAAGGGGTTGTAGCAGGTGCTGCTCATGGCGAACCAGTGCAGGGCGAAATAAAGCGAATTCTTCGTCTTGATGCCTAGACTGGAGATGAGCACCACGTAGCAGTTGAGAGGGAACCAGCAGACGGCAAAGACCACCACCACCAGCATCAGCATCTTGATGCTCTTCTTCTTGTTCTTGTGATGGGTGATATACTGCTGCGTGGTGACGTCGCCAATGGCGTTGCGGAGCCACAGCTTCTTGGCCAGGCGTGTGTAGGTGACAGTGATGATTAGCAGAGGCAGGAGGTAAAGAAGGAGAAAGGTAGACAGGTCCAGATACTTCCAGACCAGCTCTGCGGGCTCAGGAAAATCGGGGAGACACAAACTCCGGACAGTGGTTTCCCTTGAAAACAAAGAAATACATATACAGCCTGTGGCCATTGCTGTCCAAATGGATGCTGCCAATTTGGCAACTCACAGTCGGGCTTCCACACCACCCACAATTGCCTCCTCGGATTTGTAGTACAGGCAGAGAGCGGCCAAATATTGCTCAGCTCGACACAAAAAAGTTCAGTCAAACCTCTGTTTCCCAGCAAGTGTTTTCATGATCTTCTCTGCATCGGTCTCACTGAGGATAAGACTGGCTACTGTATATTGTTATCGCCTTTTCCCTTAAATTGTTCTGTTGTCTGATAAAATAACTTCTTAGAAACACATACTGGACTTTCCTGTTAGAAGCTGCAGTTGATTTTAATCGAACGAGTCCCTCGTGTCCCCCTAACGTGGCAAAAGTCAGTGATTCTTACAGAAGGGGCTACTGTGAAGGAAGCACTGACCTGGCTGCATCTTCCCCTTCCCCGTGTGCAGGGGCACGGAGGCACAGCGGTGCCGGTCTCCTCCTCCCCAAAAACCCAGTGGAGGAGGAAAGAGGGCAGTGGGTGAGACCCACCTAACTCCTGCCCCAGAGGCGATTCCTACGCACCTGGAAAAAGGACACATTACGCCCAGGTTTCCGTGAACGTGTCCACCCAGAAATCAAGCCTGGGATGCGTTCCTCCTCTTGCACGTGGGTTGTGCAAACTGTCATCTGGCCTGATCAGCACAACTGACCTGATCTTCCCGGGCCACGGCAGAGTCTCCGCAGGTGCTGGGATCACCGTTGCAGCACACTCGCAATAGCTCTGATGGATCTTTGCCAGGTTGGCTCCGCAGCCCATGCCCTACCCGGGTACCCCTGCTTCTCTGTGCCCCCGCGCAGGTACAGGACCCCTTCGGCCAGAGCAGAAAACTGCCACAGCGGCTGGGAAGCCAAAGCTGTTACGGATGGAAGGGGAAGGGGCTGCTGGAGGCTGGGGCTGTGTGATAGCCTTGCAGGCACGACCCCACCTGCACGGACAACATTCCTTCCTTCCCGTGCCGACCATCTCATTTCCCTCAGCTTTTCAGGAGAGCGGCTGTTAAAATCTTATTGCTACATCCTAAACCAGGCATGATTATTAGAAAACCTGGTCCCTTAACCCAAGTTTAACTTAAGCCTGACAGTTTAACTTCTGATGGTTAATTAACAAAAGAACTGAGTTTGACTACATGCAGTAGTTTATTTTAACAGCAGTTCAGCAATATCTGTCACGTTCAACCCCGGGGATCCAGGCTCTGTTCGCACTTTCTGGTTGGCAGCGGCTCTCAGCTGACGTGTCCCAGCACCCTCCGCAGAGCAGCAGTGTCCCCTCCACATCCCACAGCAGATGACTGGAAGTGATGAAACACTGGGAGAAAGGAGCACTCACACATTTATTTCCAGTGGATGTTTTCTCCTTTTCTTTCCTTTTTCTTTCTCCATTTTGTCCTTCTCTCTTCAGCCCTTGTCCTCTGCTCACTTGTATTCAGCACAGACTTTAGTCCCCAGAAAGCTGCGTTATTCTTTGCAGTATTGATTAATATCTCTAATATCCTGTTTTCAACCTCTGGAGCTAGCTTTTGTGCCACAAATAGAAGATTGCTTGAAAATGGACAGCTGTGAGCCAGGCCTGCATGCGGGGCTGTTGGAGGGATGACAACGGGCACTAGAGCAGAGCTCTGCTGAGGGTGGCCGTGGAGGACCCTGGAGATGCTGTTCGAGAGGGGAACTGACGCAGAAGGGAAAATCATCCTTTCTGAACCACGCTCCTGACCTTTTCCTCCCCAGGATCTGGCTCGCCGCTGGCACGGGCGAACCCAGCCCTGCCTGCCTGCCTGCTGAAGGGGATCTGCCAAAGCAACCAGAGATCTGGCAGGGGAAGAAGCACGGCACCCAAAGTGACACCGCAGCACGGGGTCAAACCTGCCATGGTCACGGCCAAAGAGCAAAGCT
>NW_009635690.1:683-8027 GCF_000690535.1 Cariama cristata | reverse complement strand
AGAAGCAGAGGTTATGGGGCAGGAGCGGGGCGGTCGTCCCTCACTGCTCCCCTGGGAATCGGCTCTTTGGGGAACGACGCGTGGAGCTTGGGGCAGTGGCTGGGCTGTGGCTGTCAGTGCTGGAGCGCAGCTGAGGCCTAGGGAGGGGGATGCTTTGTAGCTTGCGGAGCTTAAAAACGCATTTGAAGAGAGCTGGCAGCAAAGTGAGCCCGCAGGTAACCAAAAATCCACCTGCTGCCCTCGCTGCCCCCCCTTCCCTCTCACCCTCTAAAGAAGGGACGCAGAGCTGTACAAGAGGCTCACCATTATTTCAGGGAAGAGGCTGGTTGAGAGTAAAACCAGTTTGGATGCTGTGTTTTGGTAAATTCTGGTATGACCATGAACTTGGCCACGCTGCTGTGCACTGCGGCCAGAGAGGTTTGATGCTGGCGATGCCCATGTTCTCCCGGCGCCAGAACCCCAACAGCTCCCTGGGGGCACTTCTTAGGAGCTCCTGACCCTGAGCTATTACGAGCAATATTACAACTGCGATTTTTATTCAATGGAAAGCAGGGATAAGAATAGCACGTCCTGGAAGTCCTTATATCGCTGAGCTGCCGCATGCCGATGAGAGGCTGGGTTTCCTCTGGTCGTGCTGAAGGATGAGCAGAGACAGGTGCTCTGAAACAGATAGCGGCGTTCCTTCATTCATAAGCAATTTGTTCAGTAATACCCCGAACACAGCTGCGAAGCAATGCGAGTCCAGGAGAAACCCAGCACTTTGTTTACAAAGTCGAAGCAGTTGAAGATATCATATCCCCCCCCAGAGGTATCTCAGCCAAATCAATCACAAGCACAAGTAAGGAAGACCTGCGAACCCCAGATGACACTCCCATTTTGTGTAACCTCTCTTACACAAACGGCAATGAAAAGCTGGTCTAGTGATGGTCTTCATTCCTGGGAAGTCACCCTCTCTACCAGGGAGAAATAAAGAACGAGAGGTTTTGGGTTGGTTTGCCACACTACTAGACCAGCTGAAAGTGGGGAAAGATAAGTTTTGGCATCTTTTTCCCCCTTTTTTCTTTTTTCCCCCTCTAGATGAGAACCTACACTTTCTTCTGGTACTTCAGCAGTCCTCACGTAGATGTGAAATTCCACTTCATCTCCTTTTAATAGCTTCTGTTGTCGTGTTCAACCAAGCAAAGAGCTTCCTTCCCGGTCGGGCAAGGCAAAGCAGCACGCGGCGACGACTCCATTTCCCCGTCAAAGCCCCGCTCTGCTCACCAGCCCTTCACTGCAGAGGAAGAGGTGGAGGGGTCTCTTTTGCTTTTCTTGTTTATGTAACGCTGGGCAGAGAAGCCTCAAGCTTTAAGGAAGGTTGGTCCTGTTTCATAGGTCCAGATCAATGAAATGCAAGGAAGCTAAAATGTGGGCATCGGCATATGAAGTCTTGGAGATCTGGGGTTCGTGTCCCTGCTGACTTACAAAGGCAGTGCTCTCCTCCCTGTTCTTTCTGTATAGCCTTGCTAAGGTCAGTACCAGACGTTTACACCATGAGTTTTATTTTCTCTCTCTTTCAAAGAGCAGCTTTGGCGCTCTCGTTCCTCCTCACCTGAGCAACTTGGCTAGACGTGGTCTCCTTAGGTCTAAGGAGCTGAGCGAGCGTGAGGAAGGAAGAGGACAGGCCCTCAGGAGAAAAACAGCCTTCTGGGGACACAGCCCCTCCTGACGGTATCACGACACTGGAGAAGGTTTGTCTCGCCCACCTGCCGTGCCCCGGCCATGCTGTGCCTGGAGCCTGCCCAGCGCGAGGTTGGGAGGGGAGACGGACCCCCTCGTCCAGGCGCTGGGGAGATGGCAAAAGCAAACCCAGGTCCTGAGGATGTGTGTGCCCTGCAGAGAGCCCGGCGGCTCTGCCAGCAGCCCAGCCTCTGCTGGGGGAACTGAGATTTCATCCACGCACAAACTCCCACCCATTCCGCTACGTCCTTCCCCAAGCCTGGGAGCCCTTCCAGCAGCTCTCGCTGTGACAGCCACCGCCACAGAGGGCAATCGGACTTCTTCACGCTCGCTTGGAAGGGGAAATAACTCACCTGTAGTTATACTGGAAAAGCTTTTGATAGATGGCATGAGGTAGGGAGAAACAGGTTGCCATCAGCCAGATAACAGAGATGCTGAGCGCTCCCTTCGTTAGTGACATCCTCTGCTTCAGCGGGTTCAGGATGACCTGCAACAGAGACCTCACTGTGACTCTTCTGGCACAGGAAAGCAAAGTCCCTTCACCAATGCACGCAGCAGAGGCATTTTTTGACATGATCTAATACTGTTAAGAAAATGACAGCCGCGATTAGGAAAATGTCCTGCTTATTAGAGTGACCTGGAAAATGGGAAACATTGAACTCTTCAGTCTGCTCAGAAGTGCTTTCAAATACAAGTTTTCCTCTATTTAGTTCTGGGAGGATCATTTTCCTTAAATTGTGGGTTACATTAGGTAAAAGCAAAAAAGGAGGTATCTATATAAGTCTTTTCACTTCTGAGTATGTTTGTTTATGCTGTATGCATCACATAAATAAAAGTCTCCTGTTCTAGCTGAACCTATGAAGCTGACCCCTCCTCCTCTTGAGGCATTAAATCATCTTTTCTGAAATTTTCTTTCTTAGATATAAAGGTAAAGAGCTTATAAAGTCTGAGACGCAGCGGGCGTTTACCCCGTGGGCAGCCGACACAGCCCGGCTGCAGGCAGGCGCTGGGTACAGCCTTCTCACAGCCCTGGAGTCTCCTCCCAGCGTTTCCACCAGAGATTTCCCACTCTGCTGCTCCCCTTTATACTGGTCCAGCATTAGTCCCACAGCTATACCACCGGACTTCAGTCTCAGAATGTCTTTTTACTGCAACTGTGCTGCAACTTGATGATGCAGCAAATGCCCAACGGGAAAAGAACAGCAAAAGAACAAACGGGCAACTAAATCAGAATTTAAGCTCAGGGTGCTACAGACTGGTGTTCAGTAGGTTTTGGGTGGTAAACTAAAACGCTTGGAAAAGTTCCCTGTACAGCTGAAGTAACACTTTGCACTCGGCGTTGGCTCTGCTGTCTTTCAAGGCCCCCCCGCCCCCCGTAAAACAAAGCCTCTTGAATCAGCTTGCCCTGCCACACCGGGGGGCTAGGTTGGACCTGGCTCTTTTCAAACTCCGTGAAAAACGCATCCTCACCCTTTTCCACTGAAAGACTGGGAGTGTCCTGTGAAACCTCTGATGCCATGTGTTGTTTTTTCCCTCCTGCCCCGTACCTGGGAGCTTACAGAAGTCCATTGAACCTTCCTACCCCTGACACACGAGGAGCATCTTTGAATTTAGCTCTAGAGCCTTCTCACTGGATATGGGTTTAATCCCCAAGATTCAGCCACCTTCAACCCCACGGCTTGACCGAGATGGACAGGGGCTTGGGCAGAGCCTTGCAAGGGAAGGGTGGACGGGCGGCGTTTTACCTGGTGCCTGTCCAGAGCGACGGCCGTCAGGGTCAGCGTGGAGACGTGGAGGGAGCAGTACTGCACGAAGCGGCTGATGTGGCACATGGCCTTTCCGAAGATCCACGTGCTGTTCACAAACCGAACCTGAGGGGAAAACAACAGGGTCATCGGCTAGCAAATGTACTGGAAACAAATCCATGGGGAAACCCTTTGGATCGCACCCAAGCTGGCACGTGGGTTTTGGCTGGCTGGCTGGGCAGCTCCACCTGAAACCCTGAGAAAGACTAGCTATGTTGGATTTTGAAACACCTTTACGTAAGAGTTTAAAAGGTCAAAACCCACAGACTAAACGAGCGGTGCTGTCACAGCCCTCCTGGCCTATTCATATAAACTCCATTTGTGAACAGCGGTAATAACTTTTTGATTATAAGAGCAACTATATTTGGAAAAAGCGGACCAAGTTTTGGTCACACAAACCCCCCTTCAGGTCTGGAGAGCTTTCACTGAAGACTATACCTAACTGAAAAGCTTTCTTCCAGTCACTCGAGTATGACAGGCATTCGAGTTGTTTCGACCCCCTAAGTTTTTAGCATGACCCTCTCGTGCTCTCCTACATGTAGATTAAAAGCACACGTTCATCCAGGCACATATTCTGCATTCCCCAAGAAGCTCTTGCTGTGCTTTGGTGGCAAACTTGGAGAGACTTTCGAGTCTTTTAGGAGATACAGAGTCTAACAGAACAAAGGGAGCCCACAGATTGCTGAACAGTGTTTTACTTGCCTGGCAGAGTTGTCTATCACACTTGATTGTGTTGGGTTCACGCCTCAGTCCTAGAAGAGCGTGTACAGAGCGGGTGTGACCACAGGCACAGTATTCTTGTGAGAAATTCCCCTCCTGGCTGCAGGGACAGCACCGTGGGCCACTTACCAGGGTAAAAGGTGTGTTGAGCAGCGTGATCATAATGTCAGACACTGCCAGGTTGACGATGAAAAGGCTGGTGGCTGAGTGCATCCTCTTGTTCTTCAGCACCACGTGGCACACCAGCACGTTTCCAAAGAGAGACATGATGATAATGACTGAGTACGCCACGATTAGGAGAGCTTTCACTGTTGGTTTCTGGGATTCCGGCTCGTATTTAGCCAGCTCAGCAAATTTCTCCCACTCAACAATGCGGCTGTCTGTCCAGTTGAAGGTGGTCCTGTTGGTTGCTTGGTAGATTGACATGAGTCTGGCCAAGGAAGAGTAATGGTCAAACTCCTCAAGAAACCCCATTATCTGTGACCCGTATGACTGAAGCAGCAAGCCAGGCATGGTGGGTTAACCGGAGTCTTCATCAGCTCAGGGTTGCTGGGATCACAGCTTCAGCTGACATAGCAAGTGATCCATCAGCTTCAACTGCTTGGTTCTCTAGGAGGCTGGTGAAGATGCAGCTGCCATTACAAACACCACCTTAAAGCAGAGGGAGCCCCAAAGGTGCGGGGGGTTCCCCAGGGGCAGAGGTGGCACTGGGGAGCAGTTCCAATGGCCGCGTTGGAAAGGGGCTGGTTTGGGGCTGCACGCTCTCAACTCCTTCATATACCAAGACGAACAATAGCTCCGCAGGCGGGCTGGAAAGAAGAACTAGTTATTACATGTAGCAAATGTAGGAAAACCTCAGGTGGGGCTTGAAGTTGTTTTAATCCCACGTCAGCTTTTTCTTCTTTGTTCTCACCTGAGTCCATTATTCCTCCCAGTTCCACAGAATGCTGCGCTGTTGGTGCTTTCATCCTCTACTTCAAAACACTCGCTTCGCTTCTGTTGAAATGTAAAGGCAGCGCCATTTGGGGGATCATTTTCAAGAGCAGAGGTAGCTTTTGTCCGCATCTAACCCCAGCAATTATCCTAAAGTAATTCAGAACCTGGAAATCACATCAGAAGTTGACGTTAGTCTATCTCATATTTTCCCCTCCGAACAACTGAATTCTGCTTCCAGTGTTCCAGGTTCAGCAAGAAAACGATCTTTCCTGCAAAAGGCGAGACTTAGCAGTAGAGGCGTGCAACTCACAGAGGAGCCACTTACACCCTATACAAACCAACACACAGCACTAGGTACACAAGAACAATGCCCTAGAGACAAACAATCTCTGCTTCCTCACCTTTAGCAATATCCATTTTTAGATACTTCTGGTGATTTTAGATGGCATTGATCTATTGATGTTAGGTGGAACCTATTAACTATGCACGCCGGTATTTACAGATAGGCGACATACGGGAGGAGAAAGTCATTTGGAAGCTCTGTCGGGTGGAGGTGACTGGTTTGTTTGGTACATGCCGTTCCCATCCAGCCCGGTGGCTGTGTGCACAAATCAATGGACCTCACACAGTCTGAGGGATTAATAAGCAGAGCTTTCAGAGCACTAAAAGGCTCCCCGAGACCTTCCCAGGGAGCAGACCAGCCGGCCATCCAGGGCAGGCAACTCGCCGCACGGCAGGTGGTGGCCTGAAGCAGACACCCAGCAGACGCCAAACCAACCCACCGCTCAGTCCCACTGGTGGCCTCGGCTGCAAACACCACCGGGAGTCAGAGATCAACTGTTTTCTGATGGAAATAAGGTGCAGGGGACCAAGTGTGTTTGTACCCATGCATTCCCATAACACAATCCACTTTAGCTTGTCTGCTTACTCTGGGGAGTGTTGTGAATACCGGAGGACCTACGAGAAGATGCCTCTCAAAAGAAAGTGGATATTAAAGCAACATGGTGGGGTGGATGGAAGGAGGAGTCATCCAGGAGATGGAGAGAAGAACAAATCTTGAAAAGAGGCTATGGCTGTCTTCTGGGCAAATTTATGAGTGAAAGAAGCCTGAGTAGGACAGAGAGTGTGACAAGTGCTCACTGATTCTGCTACAGCAAAGTAGCTGTAACGCAGCAGGCAATTAAAGCTCCTTGTTGTTCTCCCAGTGCTGACGGTATTGGGAGCATCAAGACCAGCCCTAGACCAGGTCCCAAGTCTGATTCTCTCACAAGATGTGAACCTGGGGAGCTGCCATGAAACTGGGAGCAGAGCTGAAACCAGGGACAGGGATCATTCACCTTCTTTGAAAAAGATGGCTGGCACACGGGACTCATTGCTGCAAAACATCTCTGAGCCAAGGAGCTTGGCACGAGTCAGAAAGGACTCAATGCTTGCACAGGTAACGAGAGAATCCAGAACTACATCCCTCTGGGCTTTGGGGGCGGGAGAGCAGACAGGCTCTCCGCTCCACTGAGAGCCTTAAGAGATCTGCAAGGTTTATCCCATGCCTGGGTAAGGCGTGCAGGACTCCACACCTCCTTACTGTCCGCTGTGGTATATACCCAGGGTGTCATCCTTTATGGTGCATGGCAGCTCTCAGCAGGCAGTCAGAGGGACCTAAGGGTAATGCAGCATGTGTCTGACAAAAAAATATTATTTTAGTCAGCTCCAGATGAACCACTTTGATCTTTAAATACGCACAGCTGGGATATTCATGCTACACTGAAATGCCATCACTGAGCTTGAGAGAGGATGCTGTGGTGTGACAGATGAAACCACCTGCTGCCTTCCCTGCATCAATCCCCATTAAGTTCTCATGTGGAAACGTCTTTGCTGCCATGAGATGAGGCCGAGTGTCAAGAAACTACTACAATGCACGGGTCAAGTCAGATTTGCAGTCCACGTGCTTCAGACTGGTGGAGAAGAAATGAAAGACCAGCAAGAAGAAACCTTGTGCAGATTATTCAATTTAAAAAAAACAAAGAGGTTTCCTCAACATGCCCATGTGACTGAGACGCCCATTTCTCAAGGACTACCTGTAGGACCTGCACTCTCGAGTAGCTCGCAGTGATCAGGGAACCATGGCCTCAAATGTGGATGACGAATGGGGACGTCTCTTCCTGCT
>NW_009635690.1:0-664 GCF_000690535.1 Cariama cristata | reverse complement strand
GCTGACCGCATACAGTCATTTCTCTTGTGCCTATGCACAGGTCCCCGCACAATCAAATGAAAAAGTTGATCCATCTGAAAATTAAATAAGCAGCATTTTCAGCTGGATTGGTCTCCTGACCCGACTCAGGGCATGGCCTCCCAGGGAAGGCGCAAGGAGCAAATGCCCAAGGAGAACGGAAGAGCTTATGATGGAGCTATAATCTGATTTTCTAACATGGAATTTCTCCTCAGGTCTTTCTATACCCGACAAAACCTTACTTTCAGTAACTGTTGACGCTTTCGGCATTGGCTGCTGCCTTGGACAAGACCACAGGTGCAGCAGCAAGGACTGTCCTGTTTTCCTGAGGAAGGGCGTGTTTAAATGCAGGTTATCCTGATGGAATACTATGGTTTCATGCAATAAGAGAGTCTACCTCTCAGTTTTTATAACTTGATGTAATCTGAAGGACCAGAGAGGAAGAGCCTCCCCCAGCACAACTTGTTCTAGCTCTGCTGGCACCTCATTCGAGCAGGCTGGCGGGTCGCTCCCAGCCGCTCAGCACAAATGTCCTCCTGATGCAGAAACGTTGACCTTCCACAGTAGCAAATTTAACGACATCTTTCTGACCACAGTCTGCCAGGCGGTTTGAATCCCGAACAGAAATCCACCTTTCACTCCCGGA
>NW_009635689.1:7592-8893 GCF_000690535.1 Cariama cristata | reverse complement strand
CAGAGGCAGAATCAGCCCCCCCCAAACACCCTTGCTCCCAGCTCTGTGGTACCCCCACGCTGCCTTCCCTCCTCCACCTCCGGACCCCGACTGCGGAAAGCAGGAGCTGTGCTCAGCCCTCTGCCGACTGGCAAGTCCACCCTAAGGAGAGCAAAGCATAGGCACTGACCCGTGTTCTCCACCAGCCTCCCACCTCCACAAGGAAGGAGCAGAGGAGCGCTCCCAGTGTCCCCAGCTAAGGGACGGGCAGCCCTGGGGTGAATGCTGGCTGCCACCCCGATGGATCCATGGATCAGACCCTGCCCTGCCAGTCCAGCTCCTAAACCCTGACACCCCTGAGCATCCCTGGAGGTGGACGGGAGGTAGGAAGCCATGCTACCCCAGCACCATGCGTGTTGGGGGCATGCACCCTGCTCCTCTCCTTTCCCCCAAGCCCATCTTTTTCCTACCTGTCCTAGATCATATTGAATCGACCCAGTTTTAAATGGGACTGGTGCCTTTGCAGCCCCAGTGAGACATCCTCCATGCAAAGACGAGACAACGCAGCATTCCAGCCAGCGCTGCAATGCAAAAGCACTAATTAGACCATCACCAAGTCTCAGAGCTCAGCAGAGTAGGGCAACGTCAGTGACAAGGAAATCTTTGCACCACTCTCAGTCTCCTGGGGGCACACCGAGGAGCAGAGCGCTGCTGCCAAGGACACTTGGCAAGAACCAGGGCATCCCAGCTCCCAGCCCATCCCTCCAGGCTGGCCTGGTTACAGGGAAGGAGAAGCAATGCAAAGATGGGAGAGAGGACAGCAGGTCCCACAGCCGCCAGGGGAAAGCCAAGCCAAAGGTCTGACACAGACAGGCAGAGAGGGTGTGTGGATCCATCAAGCCAGCTGGCTGATCAATCAACTCAGGTCCCAGTGTCACACAGTCCCTGTCATAGAACCACAGAATCACAGAATGGTTTGGGTTGGAAGGGACCTTGAAGACCATCTCGTTCCAACCCCCCTGCCATGGGCAGGGACACCTCCCACCAGACCCAGTTGCTCAAAGCCCCATCCAACCTGGCCTTGAACACTCCCAGGGATGGGGCATCCTCTGCCACTGCCTCACCACCCTCACCGGGAAGAATTTCTTCCTAATACCTGATCTAAATCTTCCCTCTTCCAGTTTAAAGCCATTGCCCCTTGTCCTATCACTCCTTGTAAACAGTCCCTCCCCAGCTCTCTTGTCGGCCCCTTTAGGTACGGGAAGGCTGCTCTAAGGTCTGCCCGGAGCCTTCTCTTCTCCAGGCTGAACAACCCCAACTCT
>NW_009635689.1:6837-7546 GCF_000690535.1 Cariama cristata | reverse complement strand
GACCCGCTCCGACAGGTCCATGTCCTCCTGGTGCTGAGGACCCCAGAGCTGGACGCAGTACTGCAGGGGGGTCTCACCAGAGCGGAGCAGAGGGGCCGAATCCCCTCCCTTGCCCTGCTGGTCACGCTGCTTGGGATGCAGCCCAGGGCACGGTTGGCTTTCTGGGCTGCCAGCGCACATGGCTGGGTCGTGGTGAGCTTCTCAATCAACACCCCCAAGTCCTTCTCCTCAGGGCTGCTCTCGATCCATTCTCTGCCCAGCCTGTGATTGCGCTTGGGACTGCCCTGACCCATGTGCAGGACCTTGCCCTTGGTCTTGTTGAACTTCATGAGGCTCTCATGGGCCCATCTCTCCAGCCTGTCCGGGTCCCTCTGGATGGCATCCCTTCCGTTGTCCCACCAGGATGACCCACCACATGCCTGGTGTGGTCAGCACCACCGTGCCACGCTGTCATCCCTTGATCCAGCATCCTGCATGGATCAAATGGGGAGGCGAGGGTCCTGGAGCCAACCAAACCCTATAGATGATGTCTCCACCTTGCTCATCCCCAAAAGCTCTCCAAGGGCAGCTAGATCTTGCTGCGTGGTCATGGGGGGTGAGGTTAGCTGGCCGAAGGCAGGAAACCTCCTGTGCTTAGCAGGTTGTGCAGATGGACAAAGTCCAAGCAGAGGTGCTCTCCTGAGCTCTTGGGACTTGCCCCATGCAGACA
>NW_009635689.1:5285-6810 GCF_000690535.1 Cariama cristata | reverse complement strand
TAGTGTGGGGGGGAAGCTGACCCCATGCAGCACTCAAAGGAAGCTCTTGGTGCACTGAGTCACTTGGGTCACCCTCACCAGGTCCTTCCAGCAATACCAACCCTGGGTCAGCACTTTGGCCCACCAACAGCCCTCTGCCAACCTGTTGCCACACCAGCAAAGCGGCCGTGGGGACTTGGTCTGCAACTGCAACCGGCACGGTGCGGCAAAGCAGGCACTTGGGAGCACCCACCTGCCCTGCTCTGCGTGGGTACATCCAACCCTCCTCGTGCCCTCAGCCTGCAGGTGGGCGGCTGGCTTGGTGGGCTGCCTCGTGCCCACCACAACTTGCCTGGGCTCACCCAACCCTGACTGAAGTCCACCGAGCTGGTCCTACCTGCTCCCTCGCAGCAAGGTGGGTCTTCGGATACTGAGTGTTTAGAAGAGAACCAGGTAGGATAGGCTAGGGTAGGATAGAATAGGATAGAATAGAATCGAAAATAGAATATTTTCGGTTGGAAAGGACCTACAGTGATCACCTGGTCCAACTGCCTGACCACTTCAGGGCTGACCAAAAGTTAAAGCACGTTCTTAAGGGCATTGTCCAAACGCCTCTTTAACACTGACAGGCGTGGGGCATCGACCACCTCTCCAGGAAGCCTGTTCCAGTGTTTGACCACCCTCTCGGTAAAGATTTGGGGTGCCTGGAGGTGGACTGACCCCCACCACCATGTTTTGCTTACCTATGTACCATCATTGCAAGGTCAAGCACCAGCCCCAGCCGCCGCCGGGATGGGGAGCAGCTGTATCACTCTGCAGACATCAAGAGAGGGGATGGCAGGGAGGCTGGGACCTGCAGCCCTCCTCCCCTCGGCCACGCGCCGGCCTGCCCTGCCAGACTGAGTATGTTGAGCTGAAGGTTCCCTCTGCCAAGGCTCAGGCTGGCACACCGCACGGGCTATTCTAGGTCACCGGGAGTTTGCTCGGCGCAGACCAGCTTTGCAAACAAAAGCAAGGACAGGCTCGTCACCGGAGTGCCCGCAGTCTACTCCCCACAACCCTCCTCCTGATTTTAAGGAGGGATGATGCTCAATGACAGGCAACGGTTAACCTTCCCAACATGGATATGGATACTCCTGGACCCAGGCCACTGGAAGAGGCTTTCTGACAGTCCCTAAAGCTGGGTGCTGGTGCAGGCAGGAGTCCCTGGGCACAAAGGCACCCTGTCTGAGCACCATCTGGCATCACTCAGCACCTCCCAGCACAAGATTGCACCTTGCCGGAGCCTGGTGACCCGGGATCACGCTAAGCACATTCCTCTCTCCCTGGCAGCTTCAGCAACTGGCGGTGCCAGCTGCCTGCATCTCCCTGCTGCGATGCGGGGAAAGGTCTGAGCCATCGGCAGAGCCCCACGCCGTGGGTCTCTGCCCAAATTGCTCTTCTCACTGCAGGCTGGGCCTGAAGCCACCTCTTCCTCTCCCCTCTCTCCACAGGGCAGGAGGCAAGCACTTGGCTCCGGGCCTGCCTTCCTCCACGACTGCCTATC
>NW_009635689.1:3242-5127 GCF_000690535.1 Cariama cristata | reverse complement strand
CCCTGCCGCAGGCTTGGAGCTGAGCATCCAGCATCCCAGCACTGGGCTCCTCATCCCTCCGGCTGCGCATTTTTGGGGAACACAACCTGGGAAAAAGCTAAAGGAGCCAAGGCGGCACTGGTACAGTGTGAACAATGTGAGCTGCCGCTCCAGCTGACTCACCGGGGCCTTGGCCACGCTCCGGCACTGGCCAGCAGCAGGGAAAGGCTGTGCCAGCAGGTCCTCCGAGCTCTGCTGGAAACCCTTCCCTGGCATGCTCAGGGCCAGCTCGCAGCAGCAGCAGTCCCTGACCCAGCCTGTCCCTCTCCAAGGGAGACGAGGACATCCCCGAAGAGGCCACAAACCTGCTCGGTGTTGGCCAGCACTGGGTGCCGGTCAGCTAGCCCAGACTCTTTGGCCCGCAAGCAGGCACCCAAGTCAGGGCTTTGCAGCAAAGCCAGAACATCCAGATTGCGGTGGCATCACCTTCAGCTCCAGCATGGGCCAAGGAGCTGCAGAAGAACACCATGGGCTAGTCCCGGCTCTCTGGCCACCAGCCAGCTGTCCCCTCTCCTAACTCCCTTCTCCACCTCGGGACAGTGGCAGGCAGCATCTCCAACCCCTGCCCTGGCTGAACGTCCCCTGGGACAACATCACCTCCTGCAACCAGGCAACCGTCCCCGCCTCAGTAGGAACCATCTCACACACACCCCGGAGGAATCACTCCCAAAGTATTTATGATTCATAAGATTCCTGCAGTCCCTCCGGGACCATCTGACATCGAGCAGGAAAGCTGAGGTCATGGGCAAGCCCAGCAATCAGCCCAGCTCGGCACACACGGCCCGGCTGGACCACGGTGCGGCACCGGCAGTCTGAGGGTGCAGCATTGTGCCGAGCAAAGCTCGGTCCACTGAGTCGGCTTCGGCAGGAATACCTTGCCCCGAAGCTGGCCCAGGCCAGGCATGCTGGTGCCATAGGGGCTGCAAGAGGAAAAGGCAATTTGAAGCACGGGGTGCTTTGGCAGGGTTGAGTTTGCAAATGGGGCAGGGCTGTTTGCAAATGCATGCGAATATGGTCCTCCCCAAGCAGCGCAGGGAACCCCACGCGTACCCTGATCCGCTTCACCGCGGTCCTGGGCACCTCCGAGGTGGGGTCCCCGTCCCCTCACGAGCAGCACCCAAAAGCAGAGAGCGGCTCCGCGTGGGAGTAGCCAGCGGGTACCCACATTGGTCTCCCAGAGCATGAAAGCATTCCCTGCAGTAAGCACCAGCCTCCAGCGGATGATCCCTCCACTCCAAAGAAAACAGCAAAGAAAATACTGGGATTGGGATTAAGGAAATGAAACCAGCTGCACAGGGTAAGCAAGGATAGGAAGTGGCTGTAACCATCTCCTCTCCCCACTGGCCGGCAGCTCTCCCAGCCCCTATCCCACAGCAAGGGGAAATCATCTGCTGGAGAGTGTGTCAGACAACCAGGAGGCTTCCAAGTGATGGGAACAGGCACCCAGGGAGCCTCCGTGCTCCCGAGCCTGGCACTTCCACGCTCACTCCATCCCTGCGAAAGAGAAGCTGCAGGGGGACCTCCTGACACCCCACACTGCACTCAACAGATGGCATCTCAGGAGCTTTGCCCTCATCCTGCACCTCTTCTGCCTCTTCTCTACTGGTCCAAGCTGGTCCCCACTGGGAAGGGTGTTGTCCCTGGAGGAAAGCGATGGCAGCCAAACAGGCAGACCAGAGGCAAAATTGGTTGCCAAAAGCCACCGCTGGGACGGGGGTGGCAGAGGGCGGACATACCGATGGCACAGGTCCTGCCACATTCTCCCCACCCAAGTGATGCTCCCCTGAGCCTTAGGATGGGACAGGAGGGGACCAATTCTGGCTCTCTGGAGGCCAAGCCCCCTCTC
>NW_009635689.1:0-3197 GCF_000690535.1 Cariama cristata | reverse complement strand
GCCCCCAGCCAGTCTCTTGTGCATCTGTCACATGCCCTGGCGCGCCAGGGCCAGCTCTGTTTACATGTGCACGTCTCATATTCTCCTGCCGGGGATGAGTCAGGCTTCCCTCCGACACCATGCCGGGGCGGTGGTGTCAGGGCCCCGGTGCTGCGTCACCAGCTGGCGTTTGCCGACCGACCGACCGGCACAAAGCGGGTGGATGCCAGGCTGGGGAATGGCTGGAGAGGGCTCTCACAGCCCCCTACTTTCCATCCCCCTCGGAGCCATCTGCAGCAGCACGGAAGGCGCTGGAGGCTGGAGCTGGCTGCCAGGAAGCTCTCCCTGGCTCGGCTCCATCACCCCGGCTTCCTTCCCCTCCACCCCTCAGGCACGTCACGGCTCACGGGGGGGGGGGTTTCAAGCCCTAAGCAAGCCCCCCCAGCCCCCTCCAAAGGGTCCAGCGTGGGTGGGATGGCAAGGGCACTGCTGAGGAACCCCCATGTCTGCAAAGTCTTGGGGTGCTGGGGTGAGAGCTCACAGGAGAGGAGGGGTTCCCTGGATTTGGGACCACCAGGGACAGAAGTTGGAGCTCGAAGAAGTCAGCCCTCTTTCAGGCTGCCCATCGCCTGGGGATGCCGAGCTGGTGCTGGACTTGCAGGGGGTTGAGGTGGGTGCCAGCTGCACGCCACCGCCCTGCCTGTGCACAGCAGTTTCCCCAGTGGGAGCCAGGAGTCTGTCCCCTTGAGAGGGTCCCCAGCCGAGCTGCAGTGAGGGCAGCATGCCTGGTCCTTCTCCAGGGGGACAACAGACACCCCCAGTGTACCCCAGCCACATCCACCTCCCCCTGCCCTTCCATTGCTCCCAGCCCTTGCTTTCTGCGCCTTCTTCCCCACGTATCCTAGAGCCAGAAGAGCTCACCCTCTCTGGAGAAGCCTTTTCCCTTTGCTTCTAACTTTCCCCAGGATGGGAAAAAAGTTTTACGTCTCCTTTTCAGATCCCTCCCATCTGTGTCCCCCTTGCTGTGCCCAGGGCTGGGAGCGGGCTGCCTCTGCGCGAGCACAATAACAAGAAGTGTGTTGGAGACGTTGGGAAGGAGCGATGTCCCCAGATGGTATGCAGCCCTGATAGCACTGGCTCTACTTTAAAGGGTAACTTTATCCTGTAATAACAAAGAAGAGGAGCCAAGTTCTTCCCCAGCGTCACCTCCCTGGCTCCAAGGAGAGGGACACAGGGGAGAGTGCTCATTGAAGTGAGCTTGGATCCTTGTTCTTGCCAGCACCGGGTCTCACTCCACTCCCTAGAGCCAACAAGGGCGGAAGGATGCTCCAGGGGAGCAGGGCTGGGACCCAAGTGGGCATTCTGGTCATGGCGTGCCACATCCCTGGCAAAGGCTGGGACACAAACCATGTGGCTGGAGAGGATGGGATGGGTACCTGCTGGTCTCCAGGGACACACCTGAAGTCCCTGTGCCACCCACTGCACTTGCCTAGATGCATTGGGTGCTGGTGACCAAGGGGACCACTCCTCGGACGAGCCCTGTCCTGCAGACGGGCAGCAGGAAGGCTGCCCCAGCCCGTGGGCATGCCCTGGGCACCTTAGCCTCATCCGCCATCCCCACAGCCCACCACGCACGCTCACAGCACCGCATAGGCACACCGGCAACTTGGTGGGATGCCAGCTCCTGGTGCAGCCTCACGGGAACTTGTTCTGCAAGAGCTGGAAATTCAGGCCCAGCCAGTGCCGGGGGACGGGCAGGGAGAGGCTGACCTGCACCAAACCCCCGGCCGGACCCTTCAGAGCAGGATTGGGTCCTATGGCCAAGGGCTCGCGCTGGCAGCATCACCCCTTTTGTGGCACCACTGGGGGCAAAGGCACGGGCAGAAGCATAGCAGCGGGAGGAAGGGCGAGTACCTCGTTCCAACCCACACGTACACACTCCTGTGTGGAGTTCAGGTGAGAGCACAGATGCCACAGCTCCCCAACAGTTGGGGTTTTTTTTCGCAAGATCCATGTATGTGGCTGTGCCAGGTCCCCAGGGCATGGGGCAGGCTGGCCCAGGCAAACCACTGGTTTATCCTAGGGGTGCACATGGGGCAGGAGGGCATGCGATGGGCACGTCAACCTATGCGGTGTGCTTGCAAGAGATGCGGAGCATCTCTGCATCAGCCTGGCCGGCTCAGGGGCTGGGTGACCTACCTCTGCTCCTGCATGGACAGCGATGCTCAGGAAAGACGTCCCGTGGTGGTCATCACCAGAGAGCACAGCCCCAGCCTATGCTGCCAGGATTCGAAGGTCCCCTCCCCGCCAGAAGAGAAGCAGGGGGACAATTTGGTAGAGTTCAGTTGCGGGAAAAGGCGGCAACCTGGGGAAGGTTGCCAGGATGTTTGTCCCATTTCCACTTACCCAAGGAGTGGCAGGTAGCACCTCCTCCGGAGACCCTGGGGTACAGTTAAACCCTGGCTTGTCACACGAAGCCGGTGAAGTGCTGCGATTTTCTTCCTCCAAACCGTTTATCAGGTATTTGGGTTAAATCTGTGCAAATGTGGTAAAGTTGCTGCCTCCATGGTGTCCCCCCTCAGCAGACCAGGGGGTTTCCAGAGGCAGCACCAGGCAGGATCTGACCAGCTAAAAGGGGGAAGAGAAAGCAAGGAGGGGATCATCGGCACCTAAATCCTTCAGCACCTTCTCTCCACACTGAGAGATGGCAATGCCGGCGTCTGCCCTTTGCAAGGGTGGCTGTGGGAGACCCGTGGGAGACAACGTGGCTCAGGGGGGGACCTGCCGGGGGGGTGCTGCTGGTCCCCTGGGAGGTAAAGCCTGCAGCAAACTCCCAATACCAAACCGTCCTCGCAGGGCAGCCGTGGAGCCTTCCCGGCTTCGGCTGACGGGAGGAGAGAGCAGAGGGTCAGGCGGCAGCGGGTTAAAAGCTTGAGGAAGGATTTCGTGAGCTGCTTCCTCCCGGCTAACAATAATACGGCTGAGGGAGAAGGGGTGCATGGGGCTCTGCAGGGCTGGATAGTGATGGAGCACCCCCAGCCCCGCAGCTGTGGCGGTGCCGGAGGAAGCCTCAGCACCTTATCTGCTGGCCCCACTTGGCTTCCTTGGCCGCCCTTGTGCTGCAGGGACGGGGGTGTGCTTCCTCCCAAGCTGCGTTTCTCACGCACCCAGGCTACGTCCCAGTACTTTGATGGCAGCCCTGGGCCCCAGCACCCCCC
>NW_009635688.1:0-8794 GCF_000690535.1 Cariama cristata | reverse complement strand
GCATTTTTTCCTCAACAACACTGAAAGCATTTTTATAAAGAATAGTTAATTGAACAGTTCTTTGTACCTCCTCATACCAAAACAAATCGTATTAAAACCTACTTGAAGGAGGAAGTGAGATAACAACTGAGATTAAATGCAAAACTAACTATATAATGACAAAGCAATAATAATGGAATATTTTTCTCATGCATCAGACAATTAGCACGTTGATGTGGTTCACCTAATTACAGAAAGTACAATAAAGGAGTTGGGTTTTAAGAACTTACGAAGATGTTTTGCTATCTCGAGACCATTTTTTAATTTGGGAGAGTTTATTGATTAGAAATATTCCTTTTCCTTGAGCTTTGCCACAAGGTTTCATAATCCAAGTGCTGGAGGGATTTTTTCTGAATTCTTCAACAAAGAGATTATATGAAGCATAAAAGTAACAGGAACAAAATCTGAGTTAAGGGAAAAAAAAAAAAAGGTGCACAATTAAGGACACTATATCTGCTAAGGCTATTGACACATATAGACTAAAAAAAACTTCTGTCTTTTCAGTTTTCCAGTCTGGCATGATCCACCTTCATTAAGACTCATGTTGCTTTTTATCTCATTTAAATTTCAGTTTTTAGTTTTACTTAAACAATTGCAAAATATAGTATGCTGGTAACTTCAGATGAATAGATTTTAATTCACATGAATCAATTTTCTTCTTCTGTTTATAAACTGTGAAATTAGAGTATTATATACCATTCCAACTTTATCTAACGTTCTCAATTTCCTATGTCAGCTTTTACCATTCTGCTAACCACCTTATCTTCTGTGCATGCAAAGTGTGAATGTTGATGTTGCTTCCCCTTTGGATGTGGCAATTTTTATTCCCATGTAACTCCCATTAGTCATTCTTATATGCTCCCACAATCAGTATCACCATGCTTACTGAAATCTAAAGAAAAGCATTTTTCGCTTTTTGCTACCAGATTATCTTCACTTCCATCCATACAGAACTGCTTCTTTCTTACATGGATGGATAGTACTTTCATTTCACTTTCCCAAAATGTAAATCAACTCAACATATCCCCATCTGTTTCACTCCAATGCTTTCTGACCCTCAAAACAACTTTACTCTCCTCATTCCAGATCTATTGCTGGTTTTGTTTTGGGGTTTCTTGGGGCTTTTGTTTGGTTGGTTTTTTTAAAATTTTATTTTCTAGCAGTCATTACTTGTTCTCCAACTTCCCTCAAATTTCTCCTCTGAAGAGTTTGTTTGTTCAGTTCTGTCCAGAGCCTTTCTGCAAAAGTTTATTTTAGTTTTTGCTCCAGTATAAGACTTTCAGGTAATGTTTTTTCACTTTTGAATTAAAGAAACTCCAGCCCTGTCTCATGAAGTTCCAGAGCCCTTTGGTTTCACCTCTAATCTTATTCCAAAGTACTTTAATTCCACAATTTTCCCTCTTCAAAATAATTTTAAAAAAGAAACCAAAACAACAACAACAAAAAAACCAAACAACCAACCAGCCCTTGCCCCAGATTCTCCCCTCCCCAATCCCAACAAATCTATTTCTGTACTCTTACATTTAAAAATAATAATTTCATTACCACTTCATCCAATGTTGCTTCAGCTAATGCTGCACTGTTAAGTTCAGTCTTCTTTAAGGATTACTTACAAAACTAAGTCTAAATACAACTTCCGTGCCACAAATTGGATTTGCGCTCCTCCTTGAATACTGCTGAATACTAGCAAGTACACAGTGGAGGAATATGGCACTAATGCTGCAGTAATATGACAGGAAAATATAAATGTTCAATCTTTTATTCCTGCTTTGTCACTAATTTCAACAAAGATCCTGAACGAGTGGCATCCCTCTATTCCTCTCAATTTGTAAAATATTAGCCATTATCCTTCAAAGCAAGGTTTGTGAAAAGCTTTGAAAATATAGTACTTCATATGAAATACTCACTACTACTGTTATTATCACTTTCCCTATTCTTGTGTTTCCTTATGCTCTAATGGCAGATTTGAGGGGAGGGAAAAAGAGAAGAGAGAGAGAGAAGGCTGTTAGGTTTGCAGAATGCAACAAACAATTTTAGGATAAAGTGCGCTTTACTTAATTGACAGGGACAGAACATTTCAACATAGTCACTTTAATGTTCTAACACTTCTGAGGTTCAGTGCGTTATGCACAGAAAAGCTAGCTCAATTCCAGGTTATTGACTACACAGGAAAAAAAAAATATCTATATTTTTGACTACACAGGAAATAAAAATATTAAAAAAATTATTAAAAAATAAATAAAAAACCAATGCTGATAATGAGAACCACATACCCAAATAAATATATTTCCCATTTTCATCCTTTTCTGCAAGAGGACTTCCTTCTTTTTCAAGTTCTTTCCTATATCGCTTGATATTCTTTACCATCAAATCTTTTCTGGTCAGTTCATAGTGGTTTGGGAAATGATTGACAATCTGGTCATCAGAGAGGCGGTAACCAGTTTCCACACTGAAAACATTTCTGATTGTTTGTACGCTCATCCTGAAAGCAAAGACAGATACCGAATGATTTCTCCCAAGAAACACAAGTCCGGAGGACAAAGTTGAAATTTTTTTGTTACATTCACTTCATCTTTTCTCTCTCTTTCTCTTACAGTATAATGTTTTGCTGCAGTGACAATCCAACACATACTGAACTTCTATTAGCAAAACCAATGAAATTCTGCCACAGGTTTTATTGATCCCTCTACTACTACTGAAATTCGTGCAGAAAGTCAGAAAAAGAAGATGGTAACTTGGCCCTACTGGACTCTGGCTTGTGGATAGTCAGGTCAACCCCCAGCAGGGCCTTAAAATGACTGATGTGCACCCAAATGCTACAGAAGCATCTTTCTAAACCTGTTAAAAATGCCACAAAAACAACCTCCTACTGACTACCTTGCTATTCGGATTGTAAAGGACTTCAAGCATATGAATTGAAAACAGTGGTTCAGAGATCTTGCTAATAACACCCGTAAACACCAGATCAAAGGGCTGCAGTGACAAAGTCATCAAATCAGTTATCTACTTCATTTTCCACAGAAGAGCAGGGTCACAGATACGAAGAATATTCTGTATTAGATGTCTCACATTGGAAATTTAAGAATATTTCCTGAATGCAATTAATCTGCTACATTATCATTTCAGGAAGAAAAAAAAAAACACCAACCAACCAGTCACACAACAGTTTCCATGAATGCCCTGTTCCCCCTCTCCCCCCCAGCCACATTCCAAAAGCATGAGCAGATTACTAGATTCCTACCCATTTAAATAAGAAGTTCACAAAGGGTGCATTTGGCAGCACAAACCACCATTCTGTCGTATTTGAAAGGGACAATATAAATTGTTTGGTTTACTTAAAGAGTATTGTTTCTGCCAATTAATAGATTACTGCATTCTAGGACGGCATTTCATGGTCTTATATTAGGGAAATGACAAATAAGAAGCTAGATCACTTACTCTCCTCCTTTCACCATTATGGTGATTTAATTTCACATTCACTCTCAGTATTGAAATGTTGAATAATTAGTCTGCATATAAATCATTGTCATGAAGAAGGAGGAAAATATAGTTCTCAAGGCCTTTATTACAGGAGCCTGGACTCTGGTAACAGGGTAAGCTTCCATCACTTTCATAAAAGAATAATTTGTCATATATTGGAACTGTGTATTCTTGGATTATTTTGCTTATGTTGTGTTGTCAGAAAATTTTGGGAAAAGATACATTCAAAGATTCCCCTCAGGCCACAAATCCCCTCCAACAGTAAAGGAAAAATTCTACTTACTGCATACAAAAAAATTTAATAAAATCAGGTAACACATTTCAAAACAAAAACCACTGAGCACAGCCTTTCCCCTGGGCTTTTTACAACCGGTATTCCCAGAAGCGATCGATATCTTGCTAGGTCACTGACTTTCCAGTCCCTGACAAAACCTTTGGCAAACTGCAAAGATACATGAGATCAGTAGCTTGGGAATGGATCCATGCAGATGGGACCTTCTGCCCGAAGGAACCCCAATGACTTTAGCAGGCATGCACAGATACAGGAACCTACCAATGCAAATCTGAACAGAAGACAAGCAATAACCTAAGAAATTACAGAAGCAACAAAACAATGTTACACTCTTAGTGGCACTGCAGTAAATCAATGATAATTTCTGTACCTGTCAGTTTTCAATATGTATTTTGTTATATTATAAACGGTATTAACATAAGATATTGAAATGCTTCACAAATTTAGAAAGTAGTATTTTTAATGTACTTACCAATAAAAATTCCAGTCTTCATTTTCTGCCACTTGAATCCAGCCTCTTTTTTCAAAGTTGTTTATTAGAACAGACTTTTCTATGTCAGTTACCCACTTTACTTTTCCTGCCATTATCATAAAGCAGAATCAACCTGCTAGTAAAGAAAAGTTTAAAGATGTGAAGTTGAAAAAGGAAAGTCAAAGTGGAAGAAAAGTGGCATCTAGAAAGCACTTTAACATAAGCAAGGTAGAAGTAGTAAATTAATTTACAAATCAAGGAAAACAACATCTCATGTTCAGACTGAAACCCTGCATTTGTCAACTGGACAACTGCAAACAAGGACACTAGTTACAGGGACCTTTCGCGCTCCCCAGGCAATCCACCTTTTATAAATCGGCACACAGCTCATGTCTCCCCTTAAATACACTAATGACAGCAATCACTGTTGTACACTTACTGGGTAATGTTTACAGAACCAAGCGTAGAGCACAGACATATTATTATTTCCAAGCAAGACTTACATGCATATACTTTTTCCTTTGTTCTGAAGTGGGAGAGTTCATATGCATCACTTAGTGACTGTAGAAGAAAATAAAACTATTCCAAGAGAAATCCCTTACATGCTCTATCAAGAATCACGATTTGCTACACCGCAAGGAAGGGAACCAAAGTATCGCTACCAACTTTGTGTTGTCTTCTCTGTATTTCATGCAGCCATGATTTTGCCTTCTGCTCTAGCTGGGGGGGGATACGGCTAAGTTGGCATCATTAAACTCTTGAGAGCAGGATTTCCCCAAACCGAAGGTTGTTACAACCGTGCTCACAAGCTGCATTTCAACTCGTGACACCTAGGGGTCACTTTCTACATTAGATCTCTCCCTGGTCCCGATCAGGCTTTTCTGTTAGGATCACACAATCATTCCGGCTGGAAGGCACCTCAGGAGACCTCTTGGCCAGCCTCCTGCTCAACGCAGGGTTAGCTTCGAGGTCAGACCAGGTTGCTCAGAGCTTTATCCAGCCACGATCTGAAAACCTTCAAAGATGGAGATAGCACTCCTGTCTGAGATCCTATCTCACTGCTTGACTGGCCTCATGGGGAAAATATTATTTTCCATATATTTTTCCATATATTCTGAACCTCTCTTCTTTCAGCTTATGCCTCTTGTCCCTCATCTTCCCACCCTTCACCACGCTAAAGAGACTGGGTCTGTCTTTTTTATAACCTCCTCACAGGTATAGGCAGGCTGCTATTAGGGGATCCCAGAGCCACCTCTTCTCCAGGCTGAAGAAACACAGTTGCTCCAGCTTCTCCTCACCAGGAGCTTCAGCCCCATGACCATCTTGGTAACCCACTGCTCAACTCACTCCAGTTTACGGATGTCTGTCTTATTTCTGGGGGGCTCAAGTTACTTTTGTCAATCCTCTGATATACTGTGTTACATCCTTGCCCTTTTTGTTTGAGAAAGACGGCCAAGTCTAGCAAGGTGGGAATGCACAACAAATGCACTGAAGGAGGAGTGTGGACAAGCCCAGCAACCACAACTGCTACCTCTCTGAAGTTTTCTGACAGCAGCAGGCACTCCCCTGCTTGGACTCCTCTTTACAAGGGCTGATGGTGAGATCCCCTTCACATGGCGTCTTGTATCGTGCATTAATATAATACCAATGCAGATGAGGGCAAAGAAACATGAATTGATGCATGTCGTCCTTCATGCATACATAGTCTACAGCCAAAAGCCTACAATCCAGTTGTTGCAGACAGAACACTATACTTAGTACAACGAATAGCATATTTACTCTGTCTCTAAGTAAGTGGTGAAGTCCAACCTCCCAGGATCTAGACCTGATTAATATACAACTATTAAGCAAGCTAACATATATTCATTAGCAAATGATAACAACTGATAGAGTCAAGGGTAGACAGCCGTCATAAGTGGTTTTAATGTTGCTGTTTAGTCTTTCTGTAGTTCATTCCACAAATTAGTTTTACAATTGCAGCCTAGTGAATTATCATAGTTGTGTTTCACAGAAAACAACTGCAGAAAAGTGTTAATTCAGAAGAAAATCTCTGAGTCGAAAGCAGATTCTTTGGCACACGCCTCTCCCAAGAACAAAAACCACCATGCAAGGGAGTGGGAGAGAGTGGAGTTGCACACACACACGTAACACCACCTACTGCTCCCTCTACATACAATTTTCCATTGAAAAGTCAATTAAAACTTCAAATCACCTTTACTAGTGCAGTAGTGTAATTAATGCACGTCAGTAGGTAATTAATGTAGTTAGTAAAATTTCCTGCAACTAAGACATTGGACTGGAATTCAAGGTGTCTTCAGTTTCCAGGACTAGATATGGAGATGTGCATTTGCCAGCAAGCTAACACCCCTATGGTTTCGCTCTTCCTGAGAGACAGAGCCCATTATATAGTGCTCCCACTTGTTCCTCCCTAGACTATTTAAACTGCCAAATTCCACATGGCAGGAACATTTACTATTAGACTTCGGTTTTAAAGAGGTTTACACATATTTTTATTCACGTTGGTGAAACAAGTCGAAATCAAGTTTAAATAGACAGAAAAGAGTATATGAAGGTTCAAGGTCTGTCTTTTTGTGTGTGCTTATACAACACCTAGTTCTACAAGGTCATGATTGTTCTCTGGGCCTTCCAGATACTACCAAAACAAAAATAAATGAAACAAAGGGATTCATTTATTTGTACTGAAGAATGTATGATTCACAATCAGTGACTCACTAGTACCACACACCATCTTGTTGTGGTTTTAAAAGTTCAGGGATTAGTCAGCTTGGAATGGAATTGCCCCTGCAAAAGGAAATGCGTTAAATGCTACAACAGCATTAACCAAACACAATGTAAAACTTTCAAAAGGCCTTAAAATGTGTCCCCCACATCTCCAAGGTACCCCATTAGGTTTACCAACATCCAACCCCAATGCTATACCCGTTTCTCTGTTACTTGACTCTCTGATCTGTCTCCCTACTTCCCAAGTGCGTCTCACTCCAGCATCCTTAGTGCATAAGGTACAACTGCCCTCAGGGCTTGTTCTTCAAGAAAGCTGCATCAGACAAAAGTAGCTGCCTGCACCTCTGTCTTCATAGAAGCACGTAGCTGCTGCCTGGCAAAGATTAAGAGACCAGGTGCACTGCCACAAGTAAGGCTTCTTTGCCAACACTTCTAATGCTGCAACCTCATTTCTACCCTGGGATGCAACAGCTGTCACAGCATCCTTTCTATATAGGATTTTTTCTGGAGAGATTTCAACACATGGTACACATCCTATGGCAAGGAACCCTGAAAGACTGCATGTACTGATCCAGCAAGTGGATTTCGTGGTAGCAGGTGGCACTGCTCCATGAGTAGTTATGCTGACTCCCAGAGACTGCACTGTTTGATTTCAGAAGCCAGAGACAATTCAACAGAAGACTCACCCACAGGAAAGTGAGTTAAAACTAAACCAAAGCTAAAAATTGAAGATAATTTCTACCACAAATAAAAATTACAAGAGTGTCATTCTTTTCCTGTTTCGGGAACTTTAGGCCTTATAGATGCATCCCGCTACAGGAGGATTGAAAGGATAGCAATACAACAGCAGAGTGAAAATTAGTCCTTGGTTTATGCAGACAGTTTGATCATCTCAGATGATGTTTAACTGGCCTATAAATAAAACCTTCTGATTTTGTGCAATTTGATTACTGAAACCCACAAACAAGAAGTTATAAAAAATAACTTATATTAAATCGTACCAAAAACTTTCTTATTTTCAATAATATAATATTAATACAATACAATTTTCTACAGGAATCCTCTAACCTGCAATTAGGTATTCTACATAACCTGATGAGAGCGTAGAGATAACCATGCATTCAAACTTCTGGTCAGCTGAGATCCTTAGCTTCGGTAAATGTCAAAGAAGAGCTGTATAACACAGCCCTAGCCTGCATATAGTAGGGTAATGGTACAGTAAGTTCAATGCTTCACAGAGCACCAGACCTCTTACTCAGGAGACAAGAAGTATATAATATAGCAGGCCTGACACTTTCCCAAAACACTGCCTTTACTGCTCAGACTGATCCCAGGGGCAGTAAGTAAACGAAAGGAAGCCTGGCAGCAGCCTCTTACCCTGGCACAAATTCATGAGGTGACTGTGAGATCCAAAAGCATCCCGGTCGTCATTACTGCCACTACGGAAGCTACTCATGCTGATCGCAGACCATCTTTTCACACTGCAAAATAAGCGTAAGTAAGTGGTGCCAGCGTCTGCGGCACCTAATCTAGCAAGCTCTATTTGCATCCAATGGTTGAAACAGTGGTTCATTATTAAATTTATTACTGGAAAATCCAGTTCGGCTGATGCGGTTGTGCCCTCAGAGGGGCCCGGGGGGGTCCCTGCCACAGCGATTCCCACAACGTCAGGGCTAAAAAGGAGCCGAAGACCAAAACAGGGGCCTGGCTGAGCTGCCGGGAACGCGGGGCCGGGGGGGCAGGAGTTCACCGAGCGCCCCCGAAGCAGA